>NC_037675.1:103610124-103620607 GCF_003255815.1 Theropithecus gelada | reverse complement strand
TTGGCCGGGCGCAGTGGCTCAAGCCTGTAATCCCAGCACTTTGGGAGGCCGAGACGGGCGGATCACGAGGTCAGGAGATCGAGACCAGCCTGGCTAACACAGTGAAACCCCGTCTCTACTAAAAAATACAAAAAAATAGCCGGGCGAGGTGGCGGGCGCCTGTAGTCCCAGCTACTCGGGAGGCTGAGGCAGGAGAATGGCGTAAACCCGGGAGGCGGAGCTTGCAGTGAGCTGAGATCTGGCCACTGCACTCCAGCCCGGACTACAGCGTGAGACTCCCTCTCAAAAAAAAAAAAAAAAAAAAAAATTCAACTCCCACTTCTTTTTTTTTTTTCTGAGACTGAGTCTCGCTCTGCTGCCCAGGCTGGAGTATATTGGCACCATCTTGGCCCACCGCAACCTCTATCTCCTGGGTTCAAGCGATTCTTGTGCCTCAGCCTCCTGAGTAGGTGGGATTACAGGCATGTGCCACCACACCTGGCTAATTTTTTTGTACTTTCAGTAGAGATGGAGTTTTGGCATGTTGACCAGGCTGGTCTCAAACTCCTGACCTCAGGTCATCTGCCCACCTCGGCCTCCCAAAGTACTGGGATTACAAGTGTGAGCCACTGCACCTGGCCCCCTACTTCTTTTATTTTATTTATTTTGGGGAAGGGGCCTTACCATGTTGCCCAGGCTAGGCTCAAACTCCTGGGTTTAAGGAATGCACTCCCCTTGGCCTCCAAAGTGTTGGGATTACAGGCGTGAGCCACCACTCCTGGCCTTGAGTGCTTATTATGTACTATATTTCCCCGTATTTTATCTAAATTTAGTCTCTAGAATAATCATAGGAAGTAGACATTATTATTCCCATTTGATGAGAAACTCTCACAAGTCATGTGAGTGGCAGAGACTGAATGTGAGCCCAGGCTTCTTTATACGGAGTGTGGAAGTCTGTGACTTACAGGGAACTCGTGTCATTGATGCATTTAGCTTACTTTCCTAAGGGGCTTTCAAGGGGGACATTTCCCCTGGATTCAATTTTCCCCTTAGCCACTAACTTTGAAACCCAACCAGAATTTCAGACCCTTCAGTTCAGCTCTCCTGCAGTTGGTTGAGTCATTAGGAGAAGTCTGAATGGGGCCTGGAATAATAACAGCTAAGTTCTAGTTTTTGCTGCAGGCCCTCTAGCCCAGTCCAAGAGCACCTGGGCACCCGGAGAAGCACTGCCGGACTGGGGGAATTAGGCCATACAGCATCTACAGAGAAGCCCAGCTCCTTACTGGGACCCTGGTCCGCTTCCCAAGTTGACCTTCCTGCAAGAAGAGAACATATCATGTATTTTAATACATTTGACAGTCACAGGGGAAGTCTAAGGAAGCCAGGGCCTGTCCAAGTTCATCCTCTGCCGCCCTATCTCTGTTATGTTTGGTTTGGAAGTCCAGAAGATTGTGTTTATGTTCCCAGCAGGGCACCCGTTCACTGGTACCAAGAAAAGGCTCAAGTGTTTCCCTGGCATCAGGTGGTGTCTGGATCCACCACTCCACACTGTCTCTGGAAACAGCCCTTCCACGTCTCTGCATTCCCTGTTACTGTGTTGCTGGCCTTCGGACGGAGCCAAGGGGCATGGCAACACCTCTATGAGGGTCTGTAGCCATTTATATTGCTTAGGCTACTGGTAAGTGGACTAAGGTTTAAAATTACTATCCTAAACATTTCTAGCTAATGTTAACCAGCCATCCAACTAACTGGTGGTGGGAGTCACAGAATGCTAAAACAATGTCACTCTCTTTACTGTTTATTCCCTGCCTACCCATCCACTGAACTGACATCTACTGAGAGCCCACCACAGGCCCAGGCAATGTCCAAGAGAGTCCCACGTCCCTGCCTGGAGTGCATGTGACAATCATCATCATACAGGGCTATAGCGCATATATGACAAAGTGCTGTGGGAGAAAAGAGAAAGACAATCCAATCCTTTGGGCTCCCAGAAGAGTTGGCTTGCGAGCTGCGCCTTGAGCATCCACTTACGGAGGACAGCATGAGCAAAAGTGGGGAGGAATGTGGGCGGGAGGGGCGTGCAGAAGTGGGCAGTGGGGTTTGGAGTGACTGAACCCTAGGAGGGTGGTGGTGGCAAGAGATGAGGGGGGAGTGTTGGAGGGGCCTGGGCAGGCTGTGCTGAGGAGTTTGGACTTAACCCTAAGGCACAGAGAACCACGGAAGGGGCTGAGCATTAGAGGAACAGAGTCACACTCAGTCCCTTAGAACGTCACTCTGGCCTCTGGTTAGACATAGTGGGTGGAACATTTGCATTCATCTCTGTTCCTTCTGCAGCCCTGCTAATACGGCAGTGAACATTATATATGTGTGTATCTCATGCAGCCACAGGACAAAAGAATGGAAGAGGAGAAAGCAGCAGGAGAGAGAAGTGAACCAAATTTTGAATGCTGGGAGCAGATGGACAGGTGGTGACTGACGTTCCCTCAAGCATCTCTGGAGCCACAGCCCCTAGCCGGCCATGTCCAGCGTGTGGTAATTTATTGAACAAGAATGGGAGGTACTAAAATACTGACTAGAAGCTTTGTGATTTGTGGGTAAGGGTACAGGAATTTCATTAGAGCCCGTCCCACCATGTCACAGTCTATACATCTTTGAAGCTGGTCAATTTCTTTAGAGAGGAACCTCACAGATGAGGAAATTGAGGCACATGGAAGTCAAGTTGTCTCTCCAAAGTCACACAGAGTGGTAGCAGAGCAGGGATTTAAACTCTTAGCCAGTAAAGAATGAAAAGATAGGATTACTAATCAAAGAAATACAAATTAAAATCAGGGCTGGGCATGGTGGCTCACACCTATAATCCCAGCAGTTTGGGAGGCCCAGGCGGTCAAATCACCTGAGGTAGGGACTTTGAGACCAGCCTGACCAACATGGAGAAACCCTGTCTCTACTAAAAGTACAAAATTAGCCGGGCATGGTGGTGCATGCCTGTCATCCCAGCTACTTGGGATGCTGAGGCAGGAGAATCACTTGAACCCAGGAGGCAGAGGTTGTGGGGAGCCAGGATTGTACCATTGCTCTCCAGCTTGGGCAACAAGAGTGAAACTCTATCTCAAAAAAAACAAAAAAAACAAACAAGGCCGGGCGCGGTGGCTCAAGCCTGTAATCCCAGCACTTTGGGAGGCCGAGACGGGCGGATCATGAGGTCAGGAGATCGAGACCATCCTGGCTAACACGGTGAAACCCCGTCTCTACTAAAAAATACAAAAAACTAGCCGGGCGAGGTGGCGGGCGCCTGTAGTCCCAGCTACCCAGGAGGCTGAGCCAGGAGAATGGCGGGAACCCGGGAGGCGGAGCTTGTAGTGAGCCGAGATCCGGCCACTGCACTCCAGCCTGGGCGACAGAGCAAGACTCCGTCTCAAAAAAAAAAAAAAAACAAAAAAAAACCAGATTGAAAATTTTGTTTTTTTGAGACAGGGTCTCACTCTGTCGCCCAGGCTGGATTGCAGTGACCCAATCATAGCTGATAGAACCAAGCCCTGAGAGAATTCACTGTGAGCCTGACCCTCCTAACACTGCTATCCTTCCTCAAAAAGCACTGGGAGATTCACCAGCTGTTCGCTTTTAAAGAGGAAATTTTTACATAATAAAAATGTTTTTGAATATTTATAGTTCTTTTTTTTTTTTTTTTTTTTAAAAAAATGCCACCTGCCACCACTGCCTGGCTAATTTTTGTAGTTTTTGTAAAGGTGGGATTTCCCTATATCACCCAGGGTGGTCTTGAACTCCTGGACTCAAGCGATCCACCCACCTTGGCCTCCCAAAGTGCTGGGATTACAGATGTGAGTCACCATGCCCAGCCTACATTATAATTTTATTTTTGGAATTTTAAAATAGAATTTAGAAGAGATACCACTAATGACAGGAAGCCCAGGGTCCCTGTGAGAACGGAGGCACATCAGGGAAGCCGCTGCTGGGCAGTAGCACTAACGGGCTAACACTCAGGAAACAGAAGCAAAAACGAAGTGTCCACATTCTCACTCAGTAAGAACGTCAGCCACTGGCCTTTGTAAAGCAGAGCATTCTTCACCAGCCCTAAACACACGTGTCACATTTAATTAGCTTAGCTGTTTTAATGTGGGTAACAAGATTGAATGTTGACTGAAATCCAATGTTAGGGAGGTCTTCTCCTGCATTTTTTTTTTTTTTTTTGAGAAGGAGTTCCGCTTTTATTGCCCAGGCTGGAGTACAATGGTGTGATCTCGGCTCACCGCAACCTCTGCCTCCTGGATTCAAGTGATTCTCCTGCCTCAGCCTCCCGAGTAGCTGGGATTACAGGCATGCGCCACCACACCCGGCTAATTTTCTCTTTTTAGTAGAGATGGGATTTCTCCATGTTGGTCAGACTGTTCTCGAACTCTTGACCTCCAGTGATCCGCCTGCCTAAGCCTCCCAAAGTGTTGGGATTACAAGCTTGAGCCACCGTGCCCAGCCTCTCCTGCATTTTTAAGTGAAATACAAAAGTGTTGAAAAGGTTTTCATATAAGCAGCATGCTGTACGCTATGGAGTGCTGCTTGGAATACTACATTACGAAGTAGCTTAGAAATTTTTTTAGTGGGCTATTATACATCCATTAGCCACTCAAAGTATTAACTTAGCATTATGATTAGCTACAACATATTAATTGGGGCTAGGACACATCAGTTTATAAAACATTTGCATAATGCTTGCCTGCTCTAACTTTGGAGAAGGTACAGGGTGTTTGCAATATGTGGAGGTTTCAGCTCATTCTTGCTCAGTTCTACTTAATAATCCACTTCTACTCTAGCTGTTCTGTCCTCTAGTGAAATAATTTAGAACTACATTAAGACAGAAATGGAACCTGGTCTAACTGTCCCATCCCTACTCCTCATTTTACAGACAACAAAACTGAGGCTTGGCCAGGTGCAGCAGCTCAAGGACTGTATCACTTGAACCCAAGAGGCGGAGGTTGCGGTGAGCCGAGATCGTGCCATTGCACTCCAGCCTGGGCGACAGAGCACTCTGGGAGGCCAAGGTGGGCAGATCATGAGGTCAGGAGATTGAGACCATCCTGGCTAACATGGTGAAACCCCACCTCTGGTAAAAATACAAAAAGTAGCCAGGTGTGGTGGCGCATGCCTGTAATCCCAGCTACTCTGGAGGCTGAGGCAGGAGAATCGCTTGAACCAGGGAGTCAGAGGTTGTGGTGAACTGAGATCACACCACTGCACTTTTTTTGTCTCAAAAAAAGAAAAAAAAAAAAAAAAAGGATGGGGGCAGTGACTCACGTCTGTATTCCCAGCACTTTGGGAGGCCGAAGCAGGTGGATCACAAGGTCAGGAGTTCAAGACCAGCCTGGCCAAATGGTGAAACCCTGTCTCTACTAAAAATACAAAAATTAGCCAGGCGTGGTGGCAGACGCCTCTAGTACCAGCTACTTGGGAGGCTGAGGCAGGAGAATCATTTGAACCTGGGAGGCGGAGGTTGCAGTGAGCTGAGATCGGGCCACTGCACTCCAGCCTGGGAGACAGAGTGAGACCCTGTCTCAAAAAAAAAAAAATCCCCAAGGCTTAAAGGGAAGAGACTTGCCCCTAGGTCAGTAAAGGAGGAGCAAAGAAGCCAGCATTCCCTCTCCCTGGAGGTGGCAGGGAAAAAAGGCATTTGGAAGGGATAATGTTGATCTGGAAGAGGAACAGCATGAGAGCAGAGGTGTGAACTAGCAGGGTGCTGGGCAGAGGTGTGAACTAGCAGGGTGCTGGGCAGAGGTGTGAACTAGCAGGGTGCTGGGGTGGGAGGGCCTTTTATTGCAGGGTTTGGAGATGAGGGCAGAAGCTGACAGGACCAGGTAATAGAAGACTACAAGACCAGGTTATAGAGGACCCGTAGGTCCAGCCCAAGTCTATAAGGAAGTCTGCACTGAAACTCACAACCCATACATGACAAGGTAGCCTGATCAGGGTACCTACTACCTGGTCCGTTGGCCACATAGGCAATTCCTGACAGCCAGGTGACCCCTGGCTCAGTGTAGACAAAGGAACGATCAGCTCCCCTACCAGGCAGGAACATCACATCTGCTCATCCCTCCTCTAGTTTCAGCTTTAACCCACCCCACCTCGAGAGGTAGCTGCGGATAAACAAGCCCTCTGGGCACTGGATGGACCAGCTAGGCGTGTTCTTCCACTGGCTGAACCAGAGGTTGCCCTTGAGTGGGACTCACCAAGGCCTCTGCTCTTGCACTGGCCAAGACCAGAACAGGAGCAGCAGTGGAGGGGAGAGCCAGCCTGCACCCACCCCTGGTTTGTGCCCACCACCCTATAGTTGCAAGGGAGATCCTGGGAGGTTTTAGGGAGGAGCAGGGAGGGTTGTCCACAATCCCTGGCTCTCTCTACCTTAAGACTGCTTGCTTCAAATTTTGCTTTTTTTTTTTTTTTTAACCCTTCATTCTTCCTTTTTTAAAAAAAAAAATTGCTTTTGTTGGGCGCGGTGGCTCATACCTGTAATCCCAGCACTTTGGGAGGCCGAGGCGGGCAGATTACCTGAGGTCAGGAGTTCAAGACCAGCCTGGCCAACATGGAGAAACCCGTCTCTACTAAAAATACAAAATTAGCAGAGCGTGGTGGTGGGCGCCTGTAATCCCAGCTATTCAGGAGGCTGAGGCAGAGAATCACTTGAACCCAGGAGGCAGAGGTTGCAGTGAGCCGAGATCGCACCACTGCACTCCAGCCTGGGCGACAGAGCCAGACTCTGTCTCAAAAAAAAAAAAATTGCTTTCTTCTCTTACACAGACAGTTTCATTCCTACTCCATGAAAGGCTAGAAGCTTTGCCATGAACTTTTCAGGGTGAAACACTAATGATGGTGATCTAGACTGGAAGTCACATAATTCTCACTTTCCTGATTCTCCCATTCACAGGGAATAAAGAAAAAATGAAATTCCTAAACTTCAAAGTCATTTCCAACTGGAGGCCCCATATACAACCAATTAGCTGGCCAGTAGGTGGCGCCAAAGGTTAATCACAGCCTTTGGGCGAAGGGTTTCCATTTGGTGCCGCTGGAAAGCAATTCAGTTATCCATTCAGCACACATAGATGGCTGCGTGTCATGTGCTGGGTCTTGAAATGAGAAAGACAGAGTCTAATTTCAATTCACAGCAGGGGTTAAGAGCTGTGGAGGAGGCACCCAGAGTGAATTTGGCCAGTGGAGGTGATTTCCAAGCCAAGCTCGGCAGACACGTGTTTGCCTGGAGAAGGGCATCGCAAGAGATTCCAGGTGCACTTGGAGAACAACCCAGCATGGAGAGATGATCAGGGGCAGAACGTAGACGCTTGGGCTGCTGCAGTAATCTGGGTGAATGAAAGGTAGTGCTGTAACGTTGAATCTGAGGGGCCCTGAGTACACCTAACAGGATCTGCTGCCGCTGGAGGCTGGAGGAAGGGGCGAGAGAATGGAGCCGCTGCGAACTCAGAGGAGGAGAGGAGGCTGGAACAAAACCAGAAAACAATGCAGCCGCATATTCTTGGTGCACCCTCCACCCTCACCCCCCTTTCGTGTTCTGTTTGCCTCTCTCAGTATCTATTTCTCTGCCATATTCTTAAATCACCAGGTCCCCTGGTCAGGGCTGACCATGGTGCCCCATTAGGCTGCCTCAGGGAACTCAGCTGGGTTGTGGGCAGGGCTGGAGGTGCCTTGGTGACACGTGGGTGCCCGGCATTCCAGGTCTGAGAGCACCAAGTTCAGGCATGGAGATGGGCACAGGAGGGGGCCTCCCAAGGAAGGTGTGTGTTGACGTGCCAGCAGTGAGCAGGCAGAGGCAGGGTCAGCCAGGCCCTGGGGTTTGAATACCAAGAGAGGGACTACAAGCTCAGTGTCCTGGGAGCCTGTCAGTTTTCTGCACTGGGAAGTGGGCAGATGAAAATGGGAATGTAGAACACACAAACCCAGCAAGAGCCAGCTGGAAGTGGAAATTGTTTGGAGCCCTGAGGGCCTGGATCAGGGCAGGACCCTAAGCACAGAGAGAAAGAACGTTTTAAAGGAAAAATCCACCAGACTTGGCAGCTGTCAGAATGTGGGGGCTGAAGACAAGAGATGAGTCAAAGATGACTCAGAAGATCTGAAGGTGAGTTCAAGGGAAAATGGCAGTACTTTGGGGAAGGAGTTCAAATTTATGTCCAGGACCCCTGGTTCTGCTAGGAGACAGGAGCATGTCCGAAGGCATCCCACTTGTTTGCATGTTTCTGGCCTGTCCCTCCCCGACTAGAACATAAGCTCCTGAGGGAGCTGCCTCTGCTTTGTCAGTTCTTTGTGCTTCGCCCAGAGGGGCTTACGCACACCGTCCCCTGCCTGACTCAGAGCAGATGCCAGGGGTGCAGACTGAGGCTGCCGCAGGAGGGAGGCTCGGGAGGCCTGCAGCTGAGGGGTGACAGGGAGGAAAGAGTCCTGCCACCCTCTCCCACAGGTGCTCCCACACCCAAGCACCCCCAGGACTGGACCCCCTCACAGGCACAGCCTCCTGTCCCCCAGGCCTCTCTTCCTCTGAGATCCCAGGCTTTCTGGCCCTACTGAGACTGCCATCCTGGGAACTGTCTTTGTGCCCATCCATGCCTGTCTCATTCCCTTCCTTCCCAATACATCCCTTCTAGCACATTCCTGCTCATGTTCCCAGCATCCTGTTCACTGGAGGCCCATCCACATGGATGCGCCACAGACACTGTGGTCCAACAAAGGTGACACTGAACCACTGGCAAGGGTCACCTGCCACCATCTGCCTGAGCCCTGTGTTCCCCTGGTGAGCACAGCCTCATCCACCCGGGAACCTCTGGGGCTCCTGTGCTTCACCCGGTTAACCCACTCCCCTGACCGCTCCCAAGTTTGCCCCTGCTCCGCCCACCAACTCTTCGGGGACAGGTCCTCCTCAGGTCTCACTGGAAGTGTGCTTCCTCCACCCCACGGTCAGAGTGGACGTGGGTCAGACTGCAGCTCCTGGGAAGACGCCACAACACCTCCTCTGGTTTCCAGGCCACATTTCCAGTCCCTTGGCCCCCACCTACCTCTGACTTCAGCTCCAGTGGTGGCCAACCCCTGCCCCAAAAGGGGCTCTGTGTCCCCCCACCCACTGCACTGAAGGAATTTTCCAGCCTCCATTTTCTTTTTAATTCTTGCCTTCTCACTGTTCCCTGGCTAACTCCTAGTATTCCTCCTAGATTTCACCGCAGACCCTCAGGGCTTTTGCAAACTCTGTTCCCTCCCTCTCCTGCATGCCCTTCCCCACACTCCTTCCCCGCAGCCAGCACCTGCCCTCCTCAGTGCCTGGGGTGCCCCTCACCATCCCAGCGCTCTTCAAGAGTTTCTGAGTCCACATATTTAGGTGGTGGGGGCTTTATGTCTGCCTCCGCCACAATGGTGAGGACCCAATTTTGCTCCCACTTTGACCCAGGGCCTGGACACGGGCTTTTGGTAAACAGATATGAAATGAATGGTGAACAGACAAATAATGAGCAGTAAGACTCCATTTCTGGCTTATCAACGTGGCCAGACATATTTTTTCAGCCGCACTCAGTGCTGCCAACAGTGGGAGGGGAGGGGAAGGAGAGTTTGCCGACCTCCCAGTGGCAGCATGTGGTGAATTCAAGAAGTGACCAACCCCAAGCTGACCTTTGAAAGACAGGTTAAAACTCGCTTGGTGAAGTTTTGGTACTGAAGTATCCTGATTTTATAGTTACTCAATGGAAAAACTGGTTTGCTCTGTGGAAATCCACTTTAGGGTCACCTCTGAAACATAAATGGCCAGCACCTACTCCCAGGATCCCCCCACATCCCTTCTTTTTTCTTTTTTGAGACAGAGTCTTGCTCTGTCTCTTAGTCTGGAGTGCCGTGGCACAATCTCGGCTCACTGCAACCTCCTCCCCTCAGGTTCAAGTGATTCTCCTGCCTCAGCCTCCTGAGTAGCTGGGATTACAGGTACATGCCACCATGCCTGGGTAATTCTTTGTGTTTTTAGTAGAGATGGGGTTTCACCACATTGGCCAGGCTGGTCTCTAACTCCTGACCTCAGATGATCCACTCGCCTCGGTCTCCCAAAGTGCTGGGATTACAGGTGTGAGCCACTGCACCCGGCCCTTTCATGTCCTTTCTATGGTCACACCCCTATTGTAGAGATATTTAGACCGAAGCACAGAGAGGCTGAGGAGCTTGCTCAGAGTCACACAGCCAGTGAGTGGCAGGATCGGAATTCACAATCTGGCTCCAGACCTGTGCTTTAACTGATGCCATCTTTCTTGGAAACTGTGTCTCCAAGAAATTACTGGATTTTTTTTTTTTTTTTTTTTTTGAGACGGAGAGTCTTGCTCTGTCACCAGGCTGGAGTGCAGTGGCGCGCTCTCGGGTTTAAGCGATTCTCCTGCCTCAGCCTCCCAAGTAGCTGGGATTATAGGCACATGCCACCACGCACAGCTAATTTTTTTTTTTTTTTTTTTTTTTTTTTTTTTTT
>NC_037675.1:103585851-103610036 GCF_003255815.1 Theropithecus gelada | reverse complement strand
TGCAGTGGCCGGATCTCAGCTCACTGCAAGCTCCGCCTCCCGGGTTCACGCCATTCTCCAGCCTCAGCCTCCCGAGTAGCTGGGACTACAGGCGCCCGCCACCTCGCCCGGCTAGTTTTTTTTGTATTTCTTAATAGAGACGGGGTTTCACCGTGTTAGCCAGGATGGTCTTGATCTCCTGACCTCGTGATCCGCCCGTCTCGGCCTCCCAAAGTGCTGGGATTACAGGCTTGAGCCACCGCGCCCGGCCCGCACAGCTAATTTTTGTATTTTTAGTAGAGACGGCGTTTCACCATGTTGGCCAGGATAGTCTTGATCTCTTGACCTTGTGATCCGCCCACTTTGGCCTCCCAAAGTGCTGGGATTACAGGCGTGAGCCTCTGCACCTGGCCTTTTTTTTTTAAGTATATATATATTTTTAAATTTACTTTTCCCACACTACACTGATTTACAATTTTTCTTTCCTAAGTATGAACCACTTACTTTTCCTATATAACTATAGCTTGATCCTGAACATTTCTTCAACTTTCTACAAGGTTTGCTAAACATCGATTATTTAAAAACAACTGTTGGCTGGGCGCAGCGGCTCATGCCTGTAATCCCGGCACTTTGGGAGGCCGAGGCAGGCGGATCACATGAGGCCAGGAGTTCAAGACCAGTTTGGGCAACTTGGTGAAACCATGTCTCTACTAAAAAGCAAAAATTAGCTGGGCATGGTGGCGCATGTGTCCCAGCTAGTCAGGTGGCTGAAGCATGAGAGTTACTTGAACTGGGGAGGCAGAGGTTGCAGTGAGACAAGATTTTGCCACTGCACTCCAGCCTGAGTGACAGACCCTGTCTCAATAAAAACGACAATAAACTGCACATGTTTAAAGTACAATTTGATGTATTTCAACGTATGTATATACCTAGGAAATCATCACTACAATCAAGATAACGAAGATTCATCATCCAAAAGTTTCCTCAGGTCCCTGGGATCCTTCCCTCCCGCCCCTGTCTGCCCACCTCCTACAGGCAACCAGTGATCTGCTTTTTGTCACTAGAGATTAGTTTGCATTTTCTAAAATTTTATGTAAATGACTGACTGGCATCTTTCTCTCGGCATAATTATTTTTCAAAAAGAACATTTAACCAAGGTAGACCATATTCTGGACCATTAAACAAGGCTCAATAAATTTAAAAGGATTTGAATCATTTAAAGTATGTTCTCTGACCACAATGGAATTAAATGTTAGAAATCAATAATAGCATGGTGGTTCACTCCTGTAATCCTGGTATTTTGCAAGGCCGAGGTGGGCAGATCATTTGAGGCCAGGAGTTTGAGACCAGCCTGGCGAACATGGTGAAAGCCCATCTCTACTAAAAATACAAATAAGTTAGCCAGGTGTGGTGACGCACGCCTGTAATCCCAGCTACTTGGGAGACTGAGGCATGAGAATTGCTTGAACCCTGGAGGGGGAAGTTGCAGTGAGCCAAGAGCATGCCACTGCACTCCAGCCTGGGCGACAGAGTGGGACTGTCTCAAAAAAAAACAAAAAAAATCAATAACAAAAAAATCTGAAAAACCTCCAACTATTTGAAAACTAACTAAAACATTTATAAATAACCCATGAGTCAAGAAATAAGAAAAGCACATTTTAAAAATATTTTGAACTGAATGAAAAGGAAAAAAACAATGTATCAAAATGTATGAGCCAAGGGCAGTTGTGGTGGCTCACACCTGTAATCCCAGCACTTTGGGAGGCCACAGTGGGAGGACTGCTTGAGTCCAGGAGTTCAAGACCAGCCTGGGTAATATGGCAAGACCTCATCTCTACCAAAAAAAAAAAAAATTTAGTTGGGTGTGGTGGCACATGCCTGTGGTCCCACTCCTCAGTAGGCTGAGGCAGAAGGATCACCTGAGCCCAGGAGGTTGAGGCTGTAGTGAACCATGTTTGTGCCACTGTGCTCCAGCCTTGGCAGCACAGTGAGACTGTGTCTTTTTTTTGTTTGTTTTTTTTTTTTTTTTTTGAGACAGTCTTGCTCTGTTGCCCCTGCTGGAGCGCAGTGGCGCAATCTCGGCTCACTGCAGCCTCTGCCTCCTGAGTTCAAGCAATTGTCCTGCCTCAACATCCCGAGTAGCTGGGACTACAGGTGTGTGCTGCCACACCCAGCTAAATTTTTTTGTATTTTTCATAGAGATGGGGTTTCACCTTTTTGGCCAGGCAGGTCTCAAACTTCTGACCTCAAGTGATTGGCCTGCCTCAGCCTCCCAAAGTGCTGGGTTTACAGGTGTGGGCCACTGCACCCGGCTGAGACTGTGCATCAGGATAAAAAAAAAAAAATCACACCAGACCTGGGTGTAACTGCCCTGGAGGCCCTTGCTCTGGGTGACCCTGAGTAAACGACTTACCTCTCCTGAGCCTCAGGGTTCTCATTTGTACAGTGGGACCAAAGCCACCTACTTCAGAGTTGAGAGGATTAAGAAACCGCATGCAAAGTAGCTAGCCTGCTGCCTGGTAAGCATGTAAGGGGGCATAAATTGCTATGGGGTAGGCTATCACCTGAGCCATTTCCAAAACCAGAAGCAGCTCATTTAAGCTTCATAACCACTCTATGAAGAAGACATGTTTATGTCCATGCTACAGATACTGAAATGGATGCATAGAAAGGGTAAGTGACTTGCCCTGGGTCACACAGGCAGTGGCTGAATTAAGATCTGAATCCAGGCCACCTGGATCCAGAATCCATGCTCCAGCTTTGCTGAGGGACACTGAAAGGTTTCAAATGGAGAAGGAAAATGGTCAGATTGCCCTAACAGCAACATCACTGTGGGATGAGGTCAACAAATATTTAGGATGCTAAATCTGCAGGGCTTGGTGATCTATTAGAAATATGTTGTTGAGGTCGGGCGCAGTGGCTCAAGCCTGTAATCCCAGCACTTTGGGAGGCCGAGACGGGTGGAACACGAGGTCAGGAGATCGAGACCGTCCTGGCTAACACGGTGAAACCCCATCTCTACTAAAAAAATACAAAAAACTAGCCGGGCGAGGTGACAGACACCTGTAGTCCCAGCTACTGGGGAGGCTGAGGCAGGAGAATGGCGTAAATCCGGGAGGCGGAGCTTGCAGTGAGCTGAGATCCGGCCACTGCACTCCAGCCTGGGCAACAAAGCGAGACTCTGTCTCAAAAAAAAAAAAAAAAAAAAAAGAAATATGTTGTTGAGGCCAGGCGTGGTGGCTCACGCCTGTAATCCCAGCACTTTGGAAGGTCGAGGCGGGCAGAAAACAAGATCAGGAGATCGAGACCATCCTGGCTAACACGGTGAAACCCCCTCTCTACTAAAAATACAAAAATTAGCCGGGTGTGGTGGCGGGTGCCTGTAGCCCCAGCTACTAGGGAGGCTGAGGTAGGAGAATGGCGTGAACCCGGGAGGCGGAGCTTGCAGTGAGCCGAGATCGCACCACTGCACTCCAGCCTGGGTGACAGAGTGAGACTCCATCTCAAAAAAAAAAAAAAAAAAGGAACATGTTGAATAAGGAAGAGGAGGAGACTGGACAGAAAAGGAGGTGAAGCAGGAGTGGAAGAACTTGAGGTTGGAGGGCTAGAGGAAGCAGAGGAGCACATGTGGTCTGTCCTCTAGGGCACCACATTCTGAGAACCTCTCCATGACAGAACACCTGGCCTGGTGGGAGGTAGGTGGGGGTTCCTAAGAAAATGTGTGAGCAGAAGGTCCATTAGAAATTAATTAGAGGCCGGGCGCGGTGGCTCAAACCTGTAATCCCAGCACTTTCGGAGGCCGAGACGGGCGGAACACGAGGTCAGGAGATCGAGACCATCCTGGCGAACACGGTGAAACCCCGTCTCTACTAAAAAAATACAAAAAACTAGCCAGGTGAGGTGGTGGGCGCCTGTAGTCCCAGCTACTCGGGAGGCTGAGGCAGGAGAATGGCGTGAACCCGGGAGGCGGAGCTTGCAGTGAGCGGAGATCCGGCCACTGCACTCCAGCCTGGGCGACAGAGCGAGACCCGGTCTCAAAAAAAAAAAAAAAAAAAGAAATTAATTAGAGAAGAACAGACGGAATGGTGTTCCATGCAGAGGGAACAGCATTTGCACAGCCTTGTGGGGGCGAGTCATGCGGAGAGTGCCAGACACAGAAATAGGAGCACAGTGGGAACTGGGGCTGTATGGGTAGGCAGCAGCGACCTGCAGGGCCTCACAGGCCTAAAGAGCTCTGTTCTCTTCCTAGAAGGATGGGAAGTCAGCTAGGATTTGCGGAGGGTGGGGAGGAGGGAATAGAGAGGGCCAGGTCTGTGTTCTCAAAGCTCACCCTGGCTACAGGTTGGAGACAGACCAGACCAAATGCAGGGAGCAGTCAGGTGATTATGGAGGCCTTCCCGGTGAGTTCCCGGTTGTGTGGAAGCGGGAGATGAAGGTGGAGGGAAGTGGCTGGGTTCAAGAGGTACTTAGGAAGCACAAGTGGCAGGACTCAGTGCCAGATCCCTTATGGGGAAGCTTGGGATTCTTTAAGGTGGTGGGATAGTCAGTCACCTGGCTAACGAACCCTCATAGAGGGCTGGAGAGGTGGGAGAAGCTCATGAGGCTCAGCATCCAGGTCTGGAGCTGAGTCCTGGCCCGGCTCTTCCGTGAGTCATCTGCACACAAGTTCTATTAGTGAGAGTGCTGGACAAGATTTCCTGGGGACAAGGACCCACCTCCAGGAGCTCCGTGATGTGCCAGGGAGAGGGACATGAGTCTGAGAAGAGAGAAGGAACAGCCAGGGGCTGGCATATTGATGGTAGAAACCATGGCAGAGGTCTCAACTGGTGTGTAACTGTGGAATGTCACCCGGAGACAGGACAAAAATGTCCTGTTTATTAACCGAGGCGGGAGAGCTGGAAAGACAGGAAGTTGTGGAAGGAAGGAGGGACATTAAAGGAGGGGCCTGACGGGAAACAGTGGTTCCCAGTGATGCCCAGACCCAGGGAGGGGCTTTGGGGCAGGTTCACTGGAGAAATGGGGAAAAATGAAGCTCCCAAAAACAAAAGACAGACTGTCAGAGCTAGGGCCCGGGATGGCTCTTCTATAAGAAATCTCAAACCCCATTGGCAATGGCAGAAACTGCGGAAGGAAAAGTTCCTACAAGTGAGGAGAGTGGGGACAGTGGCTGGTGGTGACAGGAAGGAAACAGGCGGAGGAGGCACTCGCCAGGGTAGACCTTGCGCCCCTTCAGCGACCTGCTCACCGCCCCGCCTGCTTCCGGATTCCTCCCCGCCGGTCCCGGCTGCAGTGTAGGGAAGGCCTGGGCCGGGGGCGCCCCCCAAGGCTGCGGAACAGCTATCACGGGAGCCGGCACACACCCAGTAACCACTGCTGGGGCCCGCGCCACGTGGCTGCTACTTTCCATCCACTTCTCCCGCTTTGTAATGCCGGGCAAGACGCTTTATGTTGATTTCACACACTCTTTTTTTTTTTTTTTTTTTTTTTTGAGACGGAGTCTCGCTCTGTCGCCCAGGCTGGAGTGCAGTGGCCAGATCTCAGCTCACTGCAAGCTCCGCCTCCCGGGTTCACGCCATTCTCCTGCCTCAGCCTCCCGAGTAGCTGGGA
Organism: Theropithecus gelada; assembly: GCF_003255815.1. Taxonomy (NCBI): domain Eukaryota; kingdom Metazoa; phylum Chordata; class Mammalia; order Primates; family Cercopithecidae; genus Theropithecus; species Theropithecus gelada. Next base: position 103,604,450 of record NC_037675.1, on the reverse strand, counting down.
CCACAGGCGCCGCCACCTCGCCCGGCTAATTTTTTGTGTTTTTAGTAGAGACGGGGTTTCGCCGTGTTAGCCAGGATGGTCTCGATCTCCTGACCTTGTGATCCGCCCGTCTCGGCCTCCCAAAGTGCTGGGATTACAGGCTTGAGCCACCGCGCCCGGCCAATTTCACACACTCTTAAAGGGTCCCAGGCCGCAGTCTGAAAACCCCTGCTCCTGAGCAAGTTGGTTTCCCTAGAGACCAGGAAGCGGAGGTAGTTCCGTCGTTTGTTTACACGGTAAGGAGCTTCCAGATATTCCCAGGACCTGGCTATGAGTTTAGGCAGGAGGAGGCCCAATCATGGGAGGCGCCAGAGAGGAAGAGGACATGGACCAGGCATGGGAACCAAGTCTAAGGAACCCCAACACCTCCAAGGTTCTCATAGCTGGCCTTGACCAAAATATCTGAAAATTCTCATGTAGAAACTGGTTCTTCCAGCCTGAGCAACATGGTGAAACCCCAACTATACAAATAAATACAAAAACTAGCCGGGTGTGGTGTCCGCGCTTGTGGTCCTCCGCCCGCGCTCGTCCCAGTTACTCGGAAGGCTGAGGTGGGAGGATCACCTGAGCCCGGGAGGTCGAAGCTGCGGTGAGCCAAGATTGTGCCACAGCACCCCAGCCTGGGCGACAGAGGGACAGCCTGTCCAAAAACAAAAACAAAAAAACACCAAACCTGTCTTTTAGGGAAGGTTAATCACCAAAATGTCAAGTGTTAGATACTTAATTTGCAGACCTTAAATCGATCGGCAAAACGATGGGCTTTTAAAAATCATGCCGGATGTAGCTGGGTAAGCATGAATTTATTCACCAAGGGCCCGATTCCCAAGCTAAGGGACCCTGAAGTGTGAAGGACATGGCTTCCGGGGAACCCAAAGGTAGGGAGCGCTCCTGAGCCAGCGGTGGGTCTGGAGACTCCGCGAGCGCGCAGGCCGCGGGACGGCGTCCCCTGCGCGCAGCAGCTAGAAGCCAACAGCCCAAAGGCCCCCAGGGAGCAGAGCCCCGCGATCCCGGCGCCGCCTGCGGCTGGGTTTTTTGGCAGCGGGCGCGCCGTCCGTGAGGACGACGGCTCCGGTAGTCTCCCGGGCGCGCGAGATCCGGGGCGCTCCCCGTCCACGCACGGCCCTCCCTCCAGGCGCGCCTCCCGCCCCGGCCCCGCATTCTGCGCAGCCCGGGTGACCAAACTACACCTCACTTCAAAGGCCCCCACGCCCGGGCGTGCCCTCCGCCCGCGCTCAGCAGGTGGGAGTGCAGGGCGGAGGGCGCGGGGGCCCCAGAAGGCGTCCGGACCTTCCCGAGAATTCCAGGCCGCGCAGGCGCATTGAGGTCGGCGCGGGGGCGTGATTGAGGGAAGGTTTCCCGGGCTGGGCCACGAGCAGGGCCTGCGCGCGCCAGCGGGAGGGGCGGGCCACGGCGAGGGCGCAGGCGCAGGCGCGCGGCCGCGGCGGCGGTTGGGGAGGGTTCTTCCGGAAGGTTCGGGAGGCTTCTGGAAAAAGCGCCGCGCGTTGGGCGGGCCCGTCGCTATATAAGGCAGGCGCGGGGGCGGCGCGTCAGTTGCTTCAGCGTCTTGGTGCTGCTGTGCCGTGGAACGTTTGCAGCCTCTTAGCCAAGGTGTGGGGGGCGGTTGTGGGGGCCTGTGGAGGTGGATTGGGGAGTGGGGGCGGCTGGCGCGGAGGGGAGGCTGTGGGGGCCGAACGGGAGCCCTGAACCCGCCAGGGCCGCGCTCCCGGGCGGCCGCGCTGCCTATTCCGGAGGCCGTGGGCCCGCTGCTATCTCCGCAGCCCGCATCAGGAATGGGCTTGGGCGGCTGGTCCCCGAGGCTCCGCGGCAGCCCCGGAGCTGGCGCCGCCCGCGAGCAGTGCGGCCCTGTGGCTGGGGGGCCCCCGGCCGGCCCAGCTGGGGGCGCAGGCGGAGGAGGCCGCCCTGGCGGAGCCGCGGCCCGCGCGGGAGGGCACACGGGGTGTCGGTTGGGGACCGCGGCGCGGGACTGGGCCGGGCCTGCAGCGGCCTCCCGGAAGCGCGCACACGCTCGTGGTAGTTACCGCGCTCCGAAATGAGGTCATCCTTTGTCAGCCGCCCTTCTATTTTCGGTTTCCTTAAACTTCGCAAATCTGCAATCCGGCTTTAAAAATATTGGGAGGACGCGATGGAATCTCGTGTTGCCCCTGTAGACGCCCTACAGGGTTTTAAACCGGCGCGGTGTCGTTCCAGATGCCTGAGGAAACGCAGACCCAGGACCAACCGATGGAGGAGGAGGAGGTTGAGACGTTCGCCTTTCAGGCAGAAATTGCCCAGTTGATGTCATTGATTATCAATACTTTCTATTCGAACAAAGAGATCTTTCTGAGAGAGCTGATTTCAAATTCATCAGATGTAAGTCGTTTATTAACCCAGAATACGATTTTGGTTTCAATATGAACTACTTGGGGGCTGTATGCTTAATTAATATTTTGTGTTAATAGGCGTTGGACAAAATCCGGTATGAGAGCTTGACGGATCCCAGTAAATTAGACTCTGGGAAAGAGCTGCATATTAACCTGATACCAAATAAACAGGATCGAACCCTCACTATTGTGGATACTGGAATTGGGATGACCAAGGCTGACTTGATCAATAACCTTGGTACTATCGCCAAGTCTGGGACCAAAGCGTTCATGGAAGCTTTGCAGGCTGGTGCAGATATCTCCATGATTGGCCAGTTCGGTGTTGGTTTTTATTCTGCTTATTTGGTTGCTGAGAAAGTAACTGTGATCACCAAACATAACGATGATGAGCAGTACGCCTGGGAGTCCTCAGCAGGGGGATCATTTACAGTGAGGACAGACACAGGTAGGTACCTGAACACTCACTGGTTAAGTCAGTGGCGGAATGGTGGGGTGCTGCAACCCTTGGACCCCTGGGGATGCGGCGAAGTTCACAGAAATGTGTGTTTACCCAAGGATCAGGAACAAGCTAGAGCTCTGAATTAGTGTGTAATGGCATGACTTGGTGATTACTTCTTTTGGGCAAGGCACTTAGATCTGCTGTGGGAGCCTTTGCATCTGTAGTAAGGGCAAACCTCGCTTCATACACACGTTATAAGGGTTAAACATGGCGTTGAGCACTAAATTGAATGTATTATTGAGTCAATTTTCCTTATTTTTCTTGCAGGTGAACCTATGGGTCGTGGAACAAAGGTTATCCTACACCTGAAAGAAGACCAAACTGAGTACTTGGAGGAACGAAGAATAAAGGAGATTGTGAAGAAACATTCTCAGTTTATTGGATATCCCATTACTCTTTTTGTAAGTTTCTACATAATTGCAGAGTTACTGTCTGTAGGTGACTGGGGTGACTGTACTACATCCTTAGTTCCTAGGTCTGTTGAACTAGTCTGAAGCCTGGGGAACTTAAGCTCTACTAACTGTGAAGATTCCTCGGGTTATTAAGTAGATACATCAAATATTGATGAGAAGCTGCCTGGCTGCTTCTCATCCTCGCTAATTTAGGCTTTGGCCTTAGGTTGAAAGTAGTGGGGCAGCGCTATGACTTAGTTCTAGAGTGCAGCAGTGATGCGATTTCATGTCTTTTGAAGGTGGAGAAGGAACGTGATAAAGAAGTCAGCGATGATGAGGCTGAAGAAAAAGAAGACAAAGAAGAAGAAAAAGAAAAAGAAGAGAAAGAGTCTGAAGACAAACCTGAAATTGAAGATGTTGGTTCTGATGAGGAAGAAGAAGAAAAGAAGGATGGTGACAAGAAGAAGAAAAAGAAGATTAAGGAGAAGTATATCGATCAAGAAGAACTCAACAAAACAAAGCCCATCTGGACCAGAAATCCCGACGATATTACTAATGAGGAGTACGGAGAATTCTACAAGAGCTTGACCAATGACTGGGAAGATCACTTGGCAGTGAAGGTGAGTGAGGGACTGATGGATGCTTCAAGCTTGTCTTTAGATTATCATCCCACCACCCCAAATACCTGCTATAATGCATTGTTCATTGGTACTTGGTGTGTCTGTTGTATTACAGCATTTTTCAGTTGAAGGGCAGTTGGAATTCAGAGCCCTTCTATTTGTCCCACGACGTGCTCCTTTTGACCTGTTTGAAAACAGAAAGAAAAAGAACAACATCAAATTGTATGTACGCAGAGTTTTCATCATGGATAACTGTGAGGAGCTAATCCCTGAATATCTGAGTAAGTATAGATAGGAAAAATAATCACTGTCACTGATTAAAGAAATACTTCTGGCTGGGCATGGTGGCTCACACCTGTAATCCTAGCAGTTTGGGAACCCGGGGTGTGCGGATCACTTGAGGTCAGGAGTTCAAGACCAGCCTGGCCAACATGGTGAAACTCCATCTCTCCTAAAATTAGAAAAATTAGCCCGATGTGGTGGCAGGCTGAGGCATGAAAATAGCTTGAAAACTCCCCTGGGAGGCAGAGGTTTCTGTGAGCGGAGATTGCACCACTGCCTTCCAGCCTGGGCAACAGAGTGAGACACTGTCTCAAAAATAATCTCCTATCATCTCCAGGTTCTTATCTTTGCTTTTGGGGGTTTACATAGTACCAGTTTTGTCCTTGGAATGACTCAGTGCATTTGATTTTTATATTTTTTTCAGACTTCATTAGAGGGGTGGTAGACTCAGAGGATCTCCCTCTAAATATATCCCGTGAGATGTTGCAGCAAAGCAAAATTTTGAAAGTTATCAGGAAGAATTTGGTCAAAAAATGCTTAGAACTCTTTACTGAACTGGCGGAAGATAAAGAGAACTACAAGAAGTTCTATGAGCAGTTCTCTAAAAACATAAAGGTGGGTGTAAATATTTGACCATTGGTAGTTTTCCAACTGGCCTCTTTTTAGATTTCTTTTTGAATTCAGAAAGTCTTCAGTAAAGAACATACTTTGTTTTAGCTTGGAATACATGAAGACTCACAAAATCGGAAGAAGCTTTCAGAGCTGTTAAGGTACTACACATCTGCCTCTGGCGATGAGATGGTTTCTCTCAAGGATTACTGCACCAGAATGAAGGAAAACCAGAAACATATCTATTATATCACAGGTAGGGGGACGCTATGTTACAGTCATATACGTCGTTCTTATAACCTTGTAGGCTCTGTGGGTGTGTTTTCTACTCAGGTAGCACTGTTATAACTGGCGTTGATCTAGGCAAGATAATTAACATGAACTAGGTCATTATCTGTCTTAGGTTCTGCCTAGGTATCTGTCTAGCGAAAGTTAGAAGTAGATGAAGCCATTCTTACTGTTAAAAGGTCTAAAAGTAACTTTGTAATACCTCAGGTGAGACCAAGGACCAGGTAGCTAACTCAGCCTTTGTGGAACGTCTTCGGAAACATGGCTTAGAAGTGATCTATATGATCGAGCCCATTGATGAGTACTGTGTCCAACAGCTAAAAGAGTTTGAGGGGAAGACATTAGTGTCAGTCACCAAAGAGGGCTTGGAACTTCCAGAGGATGAAGAAGAGAAAAAGAAACAGGAAGAGAAAAAAACAAAGTTTGAGAACCTCTGCAAAATTATGAAAGACATACTGGAGAAAAAAGTTGAAAAGGTATGTGAATACAGCATTTCCTGATCATTGATACCTCTAAGGTGCTTTCAAGCTTAGTCATACATGACCGATTTTCCCTTGCTTTCAACTTAAAATAGAAAACTATGTCGTGTATGGTTGGGCGTGGTGGCTCACGCCTGTAATCCCAGCACTTTGGGAGGCTGAGGCAGTGGATCACAAGGTCAGGAGAATGGAGACCCTCCTGGCTAACACGGTGAAACCCCGTCTCTACTAAAAATACAAAAAAATTAACCAGGCGTGGTGGCGGGCGTCTGGAGGCTGAGGCAGGAGGATGTCCTGAACCCGAGAGGCAGAGGTTGCAGTAAGCCAAGATGGCACCACTGCACCTCCAGCCTGGGTGACCAAGCGAGACTATCTCGGGAAAAAAAAAAGGTTGTGTACGTAAAACGGAATTAATTATAACCTGTGCTCTTTGGATACCTAATGCAACATTTAAGTTCTATTTGATAATAGTATTTCGGATCTATTGTTTGGGTTCTTCAGATTTCATTTGACAATGAAAGTTTAGGGTTTAATCTTTCTAGGCTCCTAGTCATCACTTCTTGATTACAGGTGGTTGTGTCAAACCGATTGGTGACGTCTCCATGCTGTATTGTCACAAGCACATATGGCTGGACAGCAAACATGGAGAGAATCATGAAAGCTCAAGCCCTAAGAGACAACTCAACAATGGGTTACATGGCAGCAAAGAAACACCTGGAGATAAACCCTGACCATTCCATTATTGAGACCTTAAGGCAAAAGGCAGAGGCTGATAAGAACGACAAGTCTGTGAAGGATCTGGTCATCTTGCTTTACGAAACTGCACTCCTGTCGTCTGGCTTCAGTCTGGAAGATCCCCAGACACACGCCAACAGGATCTACAGGATGATCAAACTTGGTCTGGGTAAGCCTAATACTATGTAATGTTAAAAAGGAAAGAAATACACATGACAGTGAAGAAAGTGGTAAACTTCCAGTTATCCAAACTTGGAGCACCTTCTCCTGCTTGGAGGCATTCAAGAATTTTTTTTTTAGGGATAAGTAAGGTCTTATAAGAGCTAAGAAATGAAGTTGAGATTCATATGCCCTGTAAATACTGTCTTGAAAGCAGGTATAAATCGGGAGTATTACACTAATAGCTGACGTTAAGAAGTCTTTCTAATACGAGGATTTTATTTTGGAAACAGGTATCGATGAAGATGACCCTACTGCTGATGATGCGAGTGCAGCTGTAACTGAAGAAATGCCGCCCCTCGAAGGAGAGGACGACACATCACGCATGGAAGAAGTAGACTAACCTCCGGCTGAGGGATGACTTACCTGTTCAATACTCTGCAATTCTTCTGATAATATATTTTCAAGGATGTTTTTCTTTATTTTTGTTAATATTAAAAAGTCTGTATGGCATGACAACTACTACTTTAAGGGGAAGATAAGATTTCTGTCTATTTCTAAGTGATGCTGTGGTACCTTAGGCACTGAAGCAGAGCTAGTAATGCTTGTTTAGTTTCACATTGGTTTATTTTAACAGACTGGGGTAACGTGTGTTGTAAGATGTATGTAACATGATGTTAATTTTGTGGTCCAAAGTGTTTAGATATGAAGCCGGATTTCTAAGTAGACCAAATCTTGTTATTGAAGTGTTCTCGAGCTATATATACCTGGATGTTTAGAAAAGTATTGGTTACATCTTGTAGGATCTACTTTTTGAACTTTTCATCCCCTGTAGTTGCCAATTTTGCATGTACTAGTCCTCTAGAAATAGGTTAAACTGAAGCAACTTGATAGAAGGAACTCTCCACAGGGCTTGTTTTCCAAAGAAAAGTATTGTTTGGAGGAGCAAAGTTAAAAGCCTACCTAAGCATATCATAAAGCTGTTCAAAAATAAGTCTTGTGGATGGAAATGTAGTGCTGGAGTCACATTCTGCTTAAAGTTGTAACAAATACAGATGAGTTAAAAGATGTTGTGTGACAGTGTGTCTTATTTAGGGGGAAAGGGGAATATCTGGATGACATTGGTGCCAAAATGTAAAACATGAGGTGCTAGCAGTAGACGGTTAAACACTGGCTGCTCCAAGAGTTGACATGATCTTCCCAGCATATACTCCGCAGGTGTGGGGTGGAGCACATGAGGTAGGCACAGAAAATAGCAATGCAGACGACGTGTATCCCCTGTCTCCGTGAGTTAACACGTGTTCTCCCCTTAGCGTCCACATTGTTTTGATGTTATTCATGGAATACCTCCTGTTCTAAATACAGTCACTTAATTTCTTGGCCTTACAGTGTCTCAAAGTTGTTTACCAAATCTACTTAAAGCTATCCTGTTTGAAATCTCTCCTTACTAATTTTCTGTTTTTTATTGAGCCAGCTGACACCTGTAAGCAGCAGGTAACAAGCTGGTGGGAAAAAGATGGGCTGGCACAAGTCAAAAGAAAAAGTGCCAGGAGCAGTGGCTCACGCCTGTAATCCAGCACTTGTGGGTAGATCACCTGAGGTGAGGAGAGCAGCCAGCCTGATCAACATGGAGAAATCTCATCTCTACTAAAAATACAAAATTAGCCGGGTGTGGTGGTGGGCCCCTGTAATCCTAGCTACTAGGGAGCCCGAGGCAGGAGAATCACTTGAACCCGGGAGGCGAAGGTTGCGGCAGGCTAGGATTGTGCCATTGCACTCCAGCCTGGGCAGCAGGAGCGAATCTCCATCTCAAAAAAAAAGACGGAAAATATCAGCTCAATAGGTAAGATTCCCTCTGGAGATTGGGGGTGGTAATGGCTAAATAAAAGTCTTCACTTCTGAAATTTGGTGGTTCTAGAAAGAAAATTTGGTTAGATAGCATATAGGATTTGTATTCTGAGTCTAATGCAATATATAAAAATGATAGGAAATGCCTGGGACTTGGATATGTGACAGTGACTAAGGGGACAGTGCACAGGCAGGGAGAGGCCTTTGTCTCAGTCCCTCGTGCTAAGCAGGTATTGAATGCTTGGTAAATGGCAATCACATTTAATCCTTTAAATCCTCTGAGAAGTTCTTAGTTCCCTTAGACAATATATAAGAGGAATATGTAAATTGAGGTCTTAGTAGTGGCTGAATTTAAATTTAACTCCAAAGCCCCATTTTATTCTAAGTTTTGTTGCATACTGAAAGGTGTTAGCAGCTAGAAGAAAGGTTTATGGTGTTGAACTAGAAAGTGAATGGCAAAAAGGGCAAAAAGTCAATTTTGTTTTATCCCAGGTCTAGCAAGAGAATATTAAATCTTAAGATTTCTTTCAATTTAAAACATAAGGCACTTGAGGGGATCAGTCAGTGTAGGACCTCCATAAATGATTTCCCAAATGAACTCACCCTCCTGGAGTTACTGGAAAAGCGTTTATGGCAAATAGATGGGTACTTACCTGCGCATCTGGACCTATCTCCCAGCAACCCCTGTGCTGGAGACTGCACCACCAAGAAGATGGATCCCCAGCCCAGTGAGTGAGAAGATGAGCTAGACGACACATGAATGTCATGCTGAAAATGCCCTTGTACTGCTCCAGGACCACAGTTCTTACCCTATCGCTTCAAAATTCACTGTTGTTTCAGACCTTCCATAATCAAGTTCCATCCTGCCAAGGAGAGTAGTGAATGCAGAAAAGACATGCAAACTGGACAAGAGAAAGACTTCATAGATGACATGGTTGTCTAGGTAGGAAACTCATAAGAAATCTACCAAAATGATACTAGAAGTGATTTTAGCATAGGATAGGAGATCAATATATAAAAATCTGTTGAGCCAGGCATGGTGATTCACGCCTGTAATCCTAACACTTTGGGAGGCCAAGGTAGGATTGCTTGAGCCCAGGAGTTCAAGACTGCCTAGGCAACAAAGCGAGACCCTGTTCCTCTGAAGAAATTAAACTAAGGCCAGGTGTGGTGGTTCATGCCTGTAATCCCAGCACTTTGGGAGGCCGAGGTGGGTGGATCACCTAAGGGTCAGGAGTTCCAGACCAGCCTGGCCAACATAGCAAAACCCCATCTCTACTAAAAATATAAAAATTAGCCAGGCGTGATGGCAGGCACCTGTAATCTCAGCTACTCGGGAGGCTGAGGCAGGAGAATAACTTGAACCCGGGAGGCGGAGGTTGCAGCGAGCTGATTGTGCCACTGCACTCCAGACTGGGCAACAGAAGGAGACACCGTCTCAAAAAAAAAAAAAAAAAAAAAGCCAGGCATGGTGGCACATGCCTGTAAGCCAGCTACCTGGGAGGCTGAGGTGGGAGGTTGCATGAGCTCAGGTGTTCAAGACTGCGGTGAGCCATAATCATTCCACTGCACCCCAACTTGGGACACAGAGCAAGACCCTGTCCATAAAAATAAAAAAAAGAAAGAAAGAAAGAAAAGCAGTAGTTGCCTGGGGCCAGGAGTCAGAGTGGGGAGTGACTGCAGAGAGGCAAGAAGGAGCTTTTGAGGGCAATGGAAGTGTTGGAAAATGATCAGGTGGTACCAGCTGTGTGTGTGTGTGTGTGTGTGTGTGTGTGTGTGTGTGTGTATGTTTTTTCTTTTCTTTTTTTTTTTTTTTTTTTTTTGAGACGAAGTCTCACTCCGTTGCAGACTGGAGTGCAGTGGCGTGATCTTGGCTCACTGAAACCTCTGCCTCCTGGGTTCAAGCAATTCTCCTGCCTCAGCCTTCTGAGTAGCTGGGATTACAGGCATTCACCACCATACCCGGCTAACTTTTTGTTTTTGTTTTCCAACAAGTCTCACTTTGTTGCCCAGGCTGGAGTGCAATGGCGCAATCTTGGCTCACTGCAAACTCACCTGGTGGGCCCATATTCCAGCTTTCATTTTATTTATTACATTTTTTTTTTTTTTTTTTTTTTTATTGAGGCAGAGTCTGGCTCTGTCTCCCAGGCTGGAGTGCAGTGGCAGAATCTCCGCTCACTGCAAGCTCCGCCTCCTGGGTTTACGCCATTCTCCTGCCTCAGCCTCCCGAGTAGCTGGGACTACAGGCGCCCACCACCACGCCCGGCTAGTTTTTTTGTATTTTTAGTAGAGACGGGGTTTCACCATGTTAGCCAGGATGGTCTCGATCTCCTGACCTCGTGATTCGCCCGTCTTGGCCTCCCAAAGTGCTGGGATTACAGGCGAGCCAATGCTCCCGGCCTGTTTTTTTTTTTTTTTTTTTTTGAGACAGAGTCTTGCTCTGTTGCCTAGACTGGAGTGCAGTGGCACAATCTTGGCTCACTGCAACCTCTGCCTCCCAGATTCAAGCAGTCCTCCCGCCTCAGTCTCCCAAGAAGCTGGGATTACAAGTATGTGTCACCACGCCCAGCTAATTTTTGTATTTTTAGTAGAGACAGGGTTTCACCATGTTGGCCAGGCTGGTCTTGAACTCCTGATTTCAAGGGATCCGCCTACCTCCACCTCCAAAAGTGCGGGGATTACAGGCATGAGCCACCACACCTGCATTATTTTATTTTATTTTATTTTATATTTTATTATTTGAGACAGGGTCTGGCTCTGTTGCCCAGGCTGGAGTGCAGTGGTACAAGCTCAGCTCACTGCAGCCTTGACCTTCCAGGATCAAGCGATCCTCCCAAATCAGCCTCCCAAGCAGCTGAGACTACAGGTGGGTGCCACCATGCCTGGCTAACTGCTAATTTTTGTATTTTTTATAGAGACGGGTTGGGGGGGGGTCTCACCATATTGCCCAGGCTGGTCTTGAACGCCTGCCTCAGCCTCCCAAAGCTCTGGGATTACAGGTGTGAGGCATTGCACCCGGCCCTTCTTTATTTTATAGATAAGAAAAATAAGCTCTGGAAGTGGAGGACGCACGGGGCTCTCTGGGTTAAAGGGAGGCCAGGGCCGTGGTGCAAGCACCAGGCTTCTACTCCTGCACCCTGGCACCTCCCAAATGGCCAAGGGCTAGGCAGGGTCTGGGGAGTGGAATGGATGTCCTAGGCTCAGCTCTGCTTCCAGGGAAGGGGTTCAGGAGGAGCAGATAGGCCCAGTCTTGAGTTTAAGGCCACCAACGTGTGTGTGTTTTGCTTAGGTTTGTATCCCAAATACTCATAACAGTGTCTGGCACATGGCAGCCACACAAATCTTTGCCAACAAATAACAAATTAACCTAAGCACTTCATGGTTTATACGTTCACTTACAGTTTCTAATTTTTTTTATTTTTTATTTTTTTTTTGAGACTAAGCCTTGTTCTGTCACCCAGGCTGGAGTGCAGTGGCACCATCTTGGCTCACCACAACCTCCACCCTTCCAGGTTCAAACAATTCTTGTGCCTCAGCCTCCTGAGTAGCTAGGACCACAGGCACACATCACCACACCTGGCTAATTTTCTCTCTTTTATAAGCTATTTATTTTGGAGATTTCCAGAACATGCAAAATAGAAGAAGATAGATAATAACAAACGTTGGCAAGGATGTGGAAAATTGGAACTCTCACAGGTACACTGCTGGTAGGAATGTAAAATGATACTGTTCTGGAAAACAGTCTGGCTGTTCCTCAAAATGTTAAACATAGCATTGCCATACGATCCAACGATTCCACTCCTGGGGATTTACTCAAGATGAATGGATAAACAAAATGTGGTCTATGCATATAATGGAATATTATTCAGCCTTAAAAAGAAAATTCTGACACATGCTACAACATGGATGAACCTTAAAGACATTGTACTAAGTGAAATAAGCCAGTCACAGAAGGACACACACTGTATGATTCCACTTATCTCAGGTACCTCGAGTAGGCAAATTCAGAGAGATTCAGGAAATAGAATGCTGGTTGCCAGAAGCTTGGGGAGGAGGGAAGGGAGAGTTGGCATTTAATGGGAACAGTTTTCATTTGGGAAGATGAAAAAGTTCTGAAGATGGATGGTGATGATGGTTGTACAACAATGTGAATATCTCCACCACTGAACTGCAGACTTAAAAATTGTTAAAATGATAAACTTCATGTTATGTATATTTTATGTAGGTATGTATGTATGTATTTATTTATTTTTGGAGAGTCTCACTCTGTCACCCAGGCTAGAGTGCAGTGGCGCGACTTTGGCTCACTGCAACCTCCACCTCCAGGGTTCAAGTTATTCTCCTGCCTCAGCCTCCCGAGTAGCTCGGATTACAAGCACTGCCACCACGCCTGGCTAATTTTTTGTATTTTTAGAGATGGGATTTCTCCATGTTGCCCAGGCTGGTCTCGAACTCCTGACCAGCTGAGGTCAGAAGGCTGAGGCAGGAGAATAGCTTGAACCTGGGAGGCAGAGGTTGCAGTGAACTGAGATTGTGCCATTGCGTTCCAGCCTGGGCAACAAGAGCGAAACTGTCTCAAGAACAAACACACACACACACACACACACACACCCAAAAAAAAAAAAGAGAGAGAAATCATTCTAGGCAGAGGAGCTCTGGCGTGTGAGGTCTTAGAAAGAGACGTCTGTCAGGTTTTTTTTTCTTTTTCTTTTTTCTGTTTTTTGAGACAGAGTCTTGCTCTGTGCCCAGGCTAGAGTGCAGTGGTATAATATCGGCTCACTGCAACCTCTGCCTCTCGGGTTCAAGTGATTCTCCTGCCTCAGCTTCTTGAGTAGCTGGGATTACAGGCACCAGCCACCATGCCCAGCTAACTTTTGTATTTTAGTAGAGACGGGGTTTCACCATGTTGGCCAGGCTGGTCTCGAACTCCTGACCTCGTGATTTGCCCACCTCAGCCTTCCAAAGCGCTGGGATTACAGGTGTGAGCCACCACACCCGGCCTGTAACATAAAACTGACCATTGTAAACCATTTTTTTTTTTTTTTTTTTTTTTGAGACGGAGTCTCACCGTGTCTCCCAGGCTGGAGTGCAGTGGCGCGATCTCGGCTCACTGCAAGCTCCGCCCCCCGGGTTCACGCCATTCTCCCGCCTCAGCCTCCCAAGTAGCTGGGACTACAGGCGCCCGCTACCGCGCCCGGCTAGTTTTTTGTATTTTTAGTAGAGACGGGGTTTCACCATGTTAGCCAGGATAGTCTCGATCTCCTGACCTTGTGATCCACCCGCCTCGGCCTCCCAAAGTGCTGGGATTACAGGCTTGAGCCACCGCGCCCGGCCTGTAAACCATTTTTAAGTGTATAATCCAGTGCATTAACTACCTTCACAATGTTATGCAACTATCATTACTATTTCCAAAACTTTTTCATTTCCCCAACAACTCTGTACCCGGTAAGCCATCAATTGCCTGAGATGGTCTCCATGTCCCCTTGCACCAGGCTAAATCCTTCCACTCTTCCACTAGCTGGCCCCAGGTAATCCCTTCCATTATCTGGTCTCAGAAAATATTTTCCTGACATAACGTAAGCCCTGCATACACTCTCCTTGCATCCTCTACCTTTTTTTGTAGCATTACACAACTGTAATGAAGTGACCATTCGTTTCAGGTCAGTCTTCCTGTCTCTCCGCTGCCTGTCAGCCCAGGAGGGAAGGCGTGAGTGTTCACCGCTAAATTGGTGCATGTGGCAAACACCTGATACGTATTTGTGGCCTGAGTGCAGAAGTGGTATGTACAACTGATGTTTTCCCCCTTCCTGTGGGGATGACAATTTGTTTAAATAATTCTGTACAATTAAGGAAGCTTTTGTTCCCTTTGCTAAGCCTTTAAGATCTGCTCAAGACTTTGAAAGTGTGATTATAGACTCTTCTTCCACAGGAGGGAATGTCACATCACCTCCCTGGGAAGAGCATTCCAGGAAGCAGGGCTTTTAGTGAGTCACAGTGTATTAATAGCACCATCAAAATCTGAACAAAGATGCCATTATGTTAGTGCAGAGCCAGTGAGCTGAACACGCTATCTGCCAAGTGTATGTTTTTGCTTGGAACATCTATCATCTTCTTATGAAAGCATTTTAGGCCTTAACACTTGATCAATGAAAGTTCTAGAACTTGAAATGCAGTCCAAAAAGAAGCCCTCTTGTGTTTTGTGAGCCACCGCGCCCGACCATGAGGTCTTGTTTTTTTAATGCCAGGTTAAAATTCAAAAAACAGGCCGGGCGCGGTGGCTCACGCCTGTAATCCCAGTCCTCTGGGAGACCAAGGCGGGTGGATCAGGGGGTCAGGAGACTGAGACCATCCTGGCTAACACGGTGAAACTCCGTCTCTACTAAAAATACAAAAAATTGGCTGGGCGTGGTGGCAGGAGCCTGTAGTCCCAGCTACTTGGGAGGCTGAGTGAATGGTGTGAATCCGGGAGGCGGAGGTTTCAGTGAGCCCAGATCGTGCCACTGCACTCCAGCCTGGGCAACAGAGCCAGACTCCATCTCAAAAAAGAAAAAAAAAAAATCCAAAAACAAAAAACAGACCAGGCGCAGTGATTCACACCTGTAATATCAGCATTTTGGAAGGCCGAGGTGGGTGGATCATTTGAGGTTAGGAGTTTGAGACCAGCCTGAGCAATGTGGTGAAGCCCCATCTCTACTAAAAAATAAAAATAAAAATAACAGAAAACATATTAGAATGAAAACCAATAAAACATTTAACATCTGAAGGCCATTTGTTGTGGATATAGAAAAATATGCTATTTTGCACTCTATCCCCTGTGGTTTTTTGAGACGGTGTCATGATGTTGCCCAGGCTGGACTCAAACTCTGGAGCTCAAGCAGTCCTCCCACCTCAGCCTCCTGAGTAACTGGGATTCCAGATGCGCACCACCACACCTGGCAACAGTTTCCCTTTTTTTTTTTAGATGGAGTCTCTCTCTGTCACTAGGCTGGAGTGCAGTGGTGTGATCTCACCTCACTGCAACCTCCGCCTCCCAAGTTCAAGTGATTCTCCTGCCTCAGCCTCCCCAGTAACTGGGACTACAGGTGTGCGCCACCATGCCTAGCTAATTTTTGTATTTTTAGTAGTGGTTTTAGAGGTTTCATCACATTGGCCAGGATGGTCTCCATCTCTTGACCTCATGATCCGCCTGCCTCGGCCTCCCAAAGTGCTGGGATTACAAGTGTGAGCCACCGCGCCTGGCCAAACACTTTCCCTTTTAATAAAACCAGTCGGTACCATCTCTAAGCACTTCCTGAATCCCGTGGCTTCTGCTGTCTCAGTCTCCTTCCTTAGCCTGGGAGGTCAACACCCATAAGTGAAGATGCCCAACCGCACTGCAAGTCATGAAAGGGAAAGTGAGCGTAAGAAGATGCATTTTACACCCATCAGGGATGGCAGAAATTAACGGAGGACAGTACCAAATGTTGGCTATGGTCTGAAAATGGGGTCTCCAATGTGACCCGATGGGGGTACAGATCAATACAGTTAATCTGGAGGGCAATTTGGCACATCTAACGGAGTTGAAGAACTTACCCTGAGTGCTTCCTGGTATACTCTAGAGAAAGTCTTTCCACTTGCACCAGGAAAAAGGTACAAGAATGTTCTCCACAACCCTGTAGTAGGGGAATTTGAAAATACCTAAATGTCGGGGGCCGGGCGCGGTGGCTCAAGCCTGTAATCCCAGCACTTTGGGAGGCCGAGATGGGCGGATCACGAGGTCAGGAGATCGAGACCATCCTGGCGAACACAGTGAAACCCCGTCTCTACTAAGAAATACAAAAAATAGCCGGGCGAGATGGCGGGCGCCTGTAGTCCCAGCTACTCGGGAGGCTGAGGCCGGAGAATGGCATGAACCCGGGAGGCGGAGCTTGCAGTGAGCTGAGATCCGGCCACTGCACTCCAGCCTGGGCAACAGAGCGACACTCCGTCTCAAAAAAAAAAAAAAAAAAAAAAAAAAAAAAAAAAAAAAAAAGAAAATACCTAAATGTCTCAAAATCGGAGACTATCTTGGTAATTTCAGTTAATAGGAAATACAGGGGATAAAGGGACATGCTAAACTCTGAGGAAGCAGGCAGACAAATCCAGATGTGTGGGATATTTGCCTTGGTCTCTTCCACAAATAAGTGCCATTTAAACAACTCTTGTTGCCAGGCGCAGTGGGTCATGCCTGTAATCTCAGCACTCTGGGAGGCCAAGGCAGGCGAATCACTTGAGGTCAGGAGTTCGAGACCAACCTGGCCAACCTGGTGAACCCCTGTCTTTACTAAAAATACAAAATTAGCCAGGTGTGCTGGTACATGCCTGTAATCCCAGCTGCTCAGGAGGTGAGACAGGAGAACCACTTGAACCCGGGAGACGGAGGTTGCAGTGAGCAGAGGTCGTGCCACTGCCCTCCAGCCTGGGCAGCAGAGCAACACTCTGTCTCAAAAAAAAAAAAAAAGGTACACTCAATGCAACCTTCCTCCTTTCTCTAAGTCATTCTGAGGCAATTCTGAGATTTCATTACATCATTTCACCCATAAGTATTTTGTCTTTTTCCTACTATATCTTTGCACTCAAACATATTCAAGGCACTTGGTACTATAATTAAATGCACAATTAAGTGAGTGAACAAGAACAAGTCAAGATGTTCATTTTCATCATTTCTATTTAACACCGTACTGGAGGTTCTAGCCAGGGGCAATTAGTCATGAAAAAGAAAAGACATCCTGATATCCTGGTTGGACAGGAAAATGTAAAAACTATCTGTATTTGTGAATGACATGATCTTGTATATAAAAAATCCTAACGATTACAAACACACAAATCTATAGAACTAATGAGTTCAGCAAGATTTTAGGATATAAGATTGGCCGAGCATGATGGCTCACACCTGTAGTCCCAGCACTTTGGGAGGCCAAGGTGGGAGGATCACTTGAGCCCAGGAGTTCAAGAGCAGCCTGGGTAACTTAGCGAGACCCCTGTCTCTACCAAAACAAAAACAAAAACAAAAACAAAAAAACCACAAGGTTAATATACAAAAATTAGTTGTGTTTTTATACACTAACAATGAGTGATCTGAAAATAAAGAAACATTTTTATTTGCAATAGCACCAAAAAGAATAAAATACTTAAAAATAAAATTAGGTCAGGCTTGGTTGCTCATGCCTGTAATTCCAGCACTTTGGGAGGCCAAGGTGGGAGGATGGCTTGAGCTTAGGAGGTCAAGGCTGCAGTGAGCTAGGATCACTCACTGTCCAGCCTGGGTGACACAGTGAGTCTAAAAAAAAGAGTAATAATAATAAAATTAACAAAAGGAATGAAAGACTTTTTATACTATGTATTGAAAACTACAAAACACTGTTGAAATTAAAGACAACTTAAAATGGAAAGACATACCATGTTCATGGATTGGAAGGCTTAATGTTGCCGAGATAAGCAATACTACCCAAACTGATCCACAGATTCAACCCAATCCCCATTAAAATTTCAGCTGGCATTTTTGTGCAGAAATTGACAAACTGGTTATAAAGTTTATATGAAAAGGTAGGCTGGGCACAATGGTTCACGCCTGTAATCACAGCACTTTGGGAGGCCAAGGCAGGTGGATCACGAAGTCAGGAGTCAGCCTGGCCAAGATGGTGAAACCCCATCTCTACTAGAAAAATACAAAAATTAGACGGGCACAGTGGCAGACACCTGTAATCCCAGCTACTCGGGAGGCTGAGGCAGGAGAATTGCTTAAACCTGGGAGGTGGAGATTGCAGTGAGCTGAGATCGTGCCACTGCACTCTAGCCTGGGCGACAGAGCAAGACTCTGTCTCAAAAAAAAAAAAAAAGAAAAAGAAAAGAAAAGAATATGTAAGGAACCCAGAAAAGCCAATCTTGAAAAAGGATAAAGTAGTAAGACTCACACTTCCTGACTTCAAACATTACTAAGAAAAAAAAGTGAGGCCAGGTGCAGTGGCTCACGCATGTAATCCCAGCACTTTGAGAGGCTGAGGCAGGAGAATCACAAGGTCAAGAGTTCGAGACTAGCCGGGCGCGGTGGCTCAAGCCTGTAATCCCAGCACTTTGGGAGGCCGAGACGGGTGGATCACGAGTTCAGGAGATCGAGACCATCCTGGCTAACACGGTGAAACCCCGTCTCTACTAAAAAATACAAAAAACTAGCCGGGCGAGGTGGCGGGCGCCTGTAGTCCCAGCTACTCAGGAGGCTGAGGTAGGAGAATGGCGTGAACCCGGGAGGC
>NC_037675.1:103433535-103585771 GCF_003255815.1 Theropithecus gelada | reverse complement strand
GGGGGACCCCCCAAAAAAAAAAAAAAAAAAAAAAAAAAAAAAAAAAGAGTTCGAGACTAGCCTGGCCAACATAGTGAAACCCTGTCTCTACTAAAAATAAAAAAAATAGCTGGGCGTGGTGGCCGGCTGCTGTAATCCCAACTATTTGGAAGGCTGAGGCAGGAGAATGACTTGAACCTGGGAGGCGTAGCTTGCAGTGAGCCGAGATTGCATCATTGCACTCCAGCCCGGGTGACAATGCAAGACTCTGTCTCAAAAAAAAAAAAAAAAAGGCGGCTTAGCGTGGACAGGAGGAATCTGAGGAGCCTTGCTGGGGCCTGGGCTGTGGGCAGGGCTGGCAGGGAACAGGCAGGGGGATGGAGGAGCAGCAGGGCCTATGGAGGAGGGCCTGGGTGGGCTGGTGGGGCCCTTCCGTGCTGGGTTGCCGTGGAGACAGCAACATCATACAGGCTGAACAGCAGGACCCCCGCAACCCTTAACTCCTGGGTGATCACTCTGGGAACAAAATGGACATCCCATCCAAGAGGGAAGTGCAGAGCGGCAGCCCTGTGCTCTCTGACGGCCCTGGAGCCTCAGCCTCAAAGACTTTATATAAGCGTCACCTCCAGGGCCAAACTGATCTTGAGCCCGGATTCACAATGGCGCCAGCTTGAGTAACAACACGCTGTGCTCATAGTTGGAGATCATGGACCAATTACTTGCTACACCAGGCTGAATTCAGGGCTGCTTTTCTGGGAACGGAGGAAGCTTGGCCCAGCCTGGGTCTCGGTACAGATGGGTGCAGACGTGCTGGGCGAGAGTGTGCCCAGGTGCCCCAGCCAGGTGTGTGGGCCGCTGGAGAGGCTGCCACCATCAAGAAGAGGCTCCCAGCGCCGAGAGGCCCAAGGCAGTCTGACCCACCTGGGGAAGTGAGGACGACTCCTCACACATAGAGCATGAGGGTGTCCCCACCCCATGGGAGTGAGGATGTGACTCCTTCAAGACTATGCTGGGTGCCAGTGGCTCACCCTATAATCCCAGCACTTTGGGAGGCTGAGGCCGGAGGATTGGTTGAGCCCAGGAGTTCAAGACTAGCCTGGGCAACATAGCAAGACCCTGTTTCTACAAAAAATAAAACATTAGGCCAGGCATGGTGGCTCACGCCTGTGATCCCAGCACTTTGGGAGGCTGAGGCGGCCGGATCACCTGAGGTCAGGAGATTGAACCAGCCTGGCAACATGATGAAACCCCATCTCTCCTAAAAATAAAAAAATTAGCTGTGTGTGGTGGCGGGTGCCTGTAATCCCAGCTACTCAGGTGGCTGAGGCAAGATAATCCCTTGAACCTGGGAGGTAGAGGTTGCAGTGAGAGCACGCCACTGCACTCCAGCCTGGGCAACAAGAGCAAAACTCCATCTCAAAAAAAAAAAAAATTGCCAGGCAAGGTGGCGTGCACCTGTAATCCCAGCTACTCGGGAGGCTGAGGCGAGATAATCACTTGAACCTGAGAGGGGGAGGTTGCAATTAGCTGAGATCACGCCACTACACTCCAGCCTGGGCAACAAGAGCGAAACTCCATCTCAAAAAAATAATAAAAAAAAATAAAAATTAGCCGGGCGAGGTGGCGTGCACCTGTAATCCCAGCTACTCGGGAGGCTGAGGCGAGATAATCACTTGAACCTGGGAGGGGGAGGTTGCAATTAGCTGAGATCACGCCACTACACTCCAGCCTGGGCAACAAGAGCGAAACTCCATCTCAAAAAAAAAAAAAAAAAAAAAAATTAGCCGGGCGAGGTGGCGTGCACCTGTAATCCCAGCTACTCGGGAGGCTGAGGCAGGAGAATTGCTTGAACCTGGGAGGCAGAGGTTGAAGCCAGCCGATATAATACCACTGCATTTTAGCCTGGGCAATGCAGTGAGACTCTGTCTCAAAAAAATATATATAAAAAAAAGAAGTGTGTGTGTTCATCCTGGGAAAACGGGCCTCTACGGCCTTCTAGGGCGTCCGGTTTTCCCTGGTGGCTGATCCAGAAAAGGTGCTCAGATACTGAAAGCCTAAACCAGATCACCGTCGCAGGTGGGTGGAGGAGTAAAGATGCAGCATGCGGGGAACCGAGAGCATTTCAGTATTGCCTGGGAACGAAGGGGTCTGAGTCTTACGCTGGGGAGAAGGAGCTTGAGAACTCTTTCACACACATTGCAAGGAAAGGATGTCTGGTTTTGAACTAAAACTATTGGCGAATCATTAAATATTGTTAAGTGGGAACTCCTGAATCACGTTTTTCCTTTAAGGCAGAAACGCAGCGTTGAGTTAAGCACTGGTCTGAACCTGAGGGCAGCCTAGAGGTCAACGCAGAGGTCATCTGTTCTGAATCCTCACTCACCACCATGCCTGGGGTGGGGGCCTGAAAGATTTTCTCTTTGCTCTCTGATGGTATGGAGGGTGGGGACAGGTCTGGAGAGTACATTTGCTAACCCCTCTTTGTGGAAAGACCATTCTGCATCGGCTGGGACCCCCGTCTCCCCTGCTCTTCTCTCCGGAGTCTGCTCCCCAGACTACACTCCGCCTTCTGGACCCCAGGTAGGAGCGCTGGGAGGCGTTTCTGGCCTTGCAGCCGCCTGGCCCTACCGGCCGCCGCTCCCCTGGGCGTGGCTGCAGGGGTGGGGTTACAGGGCTGGCGCCCCGGGAACCCGGTCAGTCCAGTCTCGGGGAGGGAGGCCGCCAGCGCGCCTGGGGCTTTGGTCTGTCTGGGGAAAGCCCTTGTTATCTTTGTCCTCTTACTGCCTGGTTGACAGGCATTTAATTATTATTATTATTATTATTTTTGAGATGGAGTCTCGCTCTGTCCCCCAGGCTGGAGTGCAGTGGCACAATCTCGGCTCACTGCAAGCTCCGCCTCCCGGGTTCACGCCATTCTCCTGCTGCCTCAGCCTCCGGAATAGCTGGGACGACAGGCGCCCGCCACCACGCCCGGCTAATTTTTTGTGTTTTTAGTAGAAACGGAGTTTCACTGTGTTAGCCAGGATGGTCTTGATCTCCTGACCTCGTGATCCGCCCGCCTCAGCCTCCCAAAGTGCTGGGATTACAGGCGTGAGCCACTGCATCCAGTCTAGATGATGTCATTTTTCTCAAAGCACCCAATTCGTTTTTTTTTTTTTTTTTAAGACGGAATCTCATTCTATCTCCCAGGCTGGAGTGTAGTGGCGCCATCTCCGCTCACTGCCAGCTCTGCCTCCCAGGTTCACGCCATTCTCCTGCCTCAGCCTCCAGAGCAACTGGGACAACAGGCTCCGGCCACCAAGCCTGGCTAATTTTTTGTATTTTTTGTAGAGACGGGGTTTCACTGTGTTAACCAGGATGGTTTCGATTTCGTGACCTCGTGATCCGCCCGCCTCAGCCTCCCAAAGTGCTGGGATAAAGGTGTGAGCCACCACTTCTATAATTTTTTTTTTTTTTAAGAGAAGTCTCTCTCTTGTCCCCCAGGCTTGCGTGTAATGGCCTGATCTCGGCTCCCTGCAACCTCTGCCTCCTGGATTCAAATGATTCTCCTGTCCCGCCTTGCCTCCCAAGTAGCTGGGATTAAGGCACCTGCCACCACACCCGGCTAATTTTTGTATTTTTAGTAGAGACAGGGTTTCACCATGTTGGCCAGGATGGTCTCGAACTCCTGACCTCAGGTGATCCACCCGCCTCTGCCTCCCAAAGTGCTGGGATTACAGGCGTGAGCCACCGCGCCCGGCTCCCAGTTTGTTCTTATACCTCACAGAGTGTAGGAGTTTCTTATAGCTGCCAACAAATTACCACAAACTGGTGGCTTCAAACAACAGAAATGACTTTTTTTTTTTTCGAGGTGGGGTTCTCACTATGTTGCCCAGGTTGGTCTCAAACTCTGGGCTTAAGGGATTCTTCTGCCTCAGCCTGCCGAGTAGCTGGGATTACAGGTGTGCACCACTGCACCCAGAAATCGATTCTTTCACAGTCCTGGAAACAGCCCTCTAGGGCTTTCTGCTTTCCCTGGTGGTCTTGGAGGTTAGAATTCTGACAGGGCGCATCAGCAAGGCCGGTTTCCTCTGCAGACTCGGAAGGAGGGTCTGCTGCAGGCCCTGCTTCCGGCTTCTGGTGGCTCCTGGCAGCCCGGGGCACTCCTTGGCTTGGGGACGCCTCTCCCCTGTCTCTGCTTCCGCGTGTGTGTGTGTGTGTGTGTGTGTGTGTGTGTGTGTGTGTTTCAAATCTCCTTCTGCCTTTCTCTTATAAGGACACCTGTCATTGGATTTAGGGTCTGTCCTAAATCCAGGATGATCTCATCTTGAGATCCTTAGTAATTTCTGCAAAGATTCCGTTTCCAAATAAGGTCACATTCACAGGTTCCAGAAGTTTCGATGTGGATGTGTATTTTGTGGGGGGTCACCATTCAACCCACTCCACAGGGCCTCTTGAGAGCATTTTAAACAAGACCCTCCCTTCAAAGAAGACGACACTGGGCTGGGCACGGTGGCTCATGCCTTTAGCCCCAGCACATTGGGAGCAATGTGGGAGGAGTTTGAGACCAGCCTGGGCAACACAGCAAGACCCTGTCTCAAAAAAAAAAAAAAAAAAAAAGAAAAGAAATTCTCTTAAAAAAAAAAAAAAAGATGGCCAGGCGCAGTGGCTCATGTCTGTGATCCCAGCACTTTGGGAGGCCAAGGCAGCCGGATCACCTCAGGTCAGGAGTGCGAGACCAGCCTGACCAACATGGAGAAAAACCCCATCTACACTAAAAATACAAAATTAGCCGGGCGTGGTGGCAGGTGCCTGTAATCCCAGCTACTTGGGAGGCTGAAGCAGGAGAATCGCTTGAACCTGGGAGGTGAAGGTTGCAGTGAGCCTAGATCACGCCATTTGCACTCCAGCCTGGGCAACAGGGGCAAAACTCCGTCTCAAAAAAAAAAAAAAAAAAGACACTGTGTGCGGCATGCAGACTTCCACTGCCCTGGGTGACAGGTGATGCTCTTATTTAAAATGCAATTTTCCAGTGACTGGGCATCCTTTGAGCCTCGTGATTTTCATGGGCAGTGATTTGTGTGGGAGTGGGAAGTTGGATGTTGAAGTGAAATGTTTACCTTGGGGTAGCCAATGAAATGAAAACCTCTTCACCTGTGGGGACTCCTCACTGTTTTGTCCAGATTTACTGATGGGAAAACAGGCTAGGAGAAGCCACTTTAGATGTCTGAAGTCACACAGCTGGGTTGGTGGCAGATCTGTTTTTTGGAGTCATGTCACTGCTCAATGCGTTCTTCCTGTCGGCTGTGCAGACAAAATCAATCCACTTTAGTGCATGGCATTGCACTAAAAAAAGAGTTTAGGAGGCCGGGCGTGGTGGCTTGCGCCTGTAATCCCAGCACTTTGGGAGTCGAGGCAGGTGGATCACCTGAGGTCAGGAGTTCGAGACCAGCCTGGCCAATGTGGTGAAACCCCTTCTCTACTAAAAATACAAAAATTAGCTGAGTGTGGTGGCACACATCTGTAATCCCAGCTACTTGGGAGGCTGAGGCAGGAGAATCGCTTGAACCCTGGAGGTGGAGGTTGCAGTGAGCCGAGATCACTCTGTACTCCAGCCAGGGCAACAAAAGCAAGACTGTCTCAAAAAGAAAAAAAAAGTTTAATTGACATGAGGCTGGCCATGCCATAAAGGAGACAGTTATTACTCAAGTCAGTCTCATCAAAGGCTCGGAGGTTACACGTTTTTCAAAGAAAGTATGGTGGGTGGGGGGCTAGGGCATGGGTGCTGCTGCCTGGTTGGGGAAGGAACTGTAGGGGTGTGGAAAATGGTCCTCAGGCACTGAGTCCGCTCCTGGGCGGGGACCACAGGACTGGTTGAGTCATGTTCTGGCTGGGGCCATCCTGTTATCAGAAAGGCAAAATCCTAAAGACATCTCAAAAGGCCAATCTTAGCTTAATTGCAGGAGTGATTGGGGAAGTTGCAATTCTTGTGACATCCAGAACAATGACTGGTAATCGTTTTAACTAAGCCGACCAAGACCAACCGTTAGCACAATTCAGGGCCCTCTTATCCTTCTAACCTGGTGGCCTTTTTTTTTTTTTTTTTTTTGGAGACAGTCTCGCTGTCTCCCAGGCTGGAGTGCAGTGTCCTGATTTTGACTCACTGCAAGCTCCGCCTCCCGGGTTCATGCCATTCTCCTGCCTCAGCCTCCCAAGTAGCTGGGACTACAGGCGCCTGCCACCACACCCAGCTAATTTTGTTTTTGTATTTTTAGTAGAGACGGGGTTTCACCGTGTTAGCCAGGATGGTCTCCATCTCCTGACCTCGTGATCCACCCACCTTGGCCTCCCAAAGTGCTGAGATTACAGGTGTGAGCCACTGCGCCCGGCCTTTTTTTTTTTTTGAGACGGAGTCTCGCTCTTTCTCCCGGGGCCGGAGTGCAGT
Organism: Theropithecus gelada; assembly: GCF_003255815.1. NCBI lineage: Eukaryota > Metazoa > Chordata > Mammalia > Primates > Cercopithecidae > Theropithecus > Theropithecus gelada. Next base: position 103,579,368 of record NC_037675.1, on the reverse strand, counting down.
GGTACTATCTTGGCTCACTGCAAGCTCCGCTTCCCAGGTTCACGCCATTCTCCTACCTTAGCCTCCCAAGTAGCTGGGACTACAGGTGCCCGTCATGGTGGCCCAGCTAATTTTTTGTATTTTTAGTAGAGGCGGGGTTTCACTGTGTTAGCCAGGATGGTCTCAATCTCCTGACCTCGTGATCTGCCCGCCTCAGCCTCCCACAGTGCTGGGATTACAGGTGTGAGCCACTGCGCCAGCTCTTGGTGGCCTTTCATTAGTTTTACAAGGGCGGTTTAGTATGGGGAAGGGCTATTATCATTCAAACTCCAACTAAATTTCTCCCAAAGTTAGTTTGACCCACTCCTAGGAACGAGTGAAGACAGCAAGGCTGAGAGGCTAGAAGCAAGATGGGGTCGGCCACATCAGATTTCCCTCAGTGCCATCATTTTGCAAAGGCAGTTTCACCCAGGGAGTCTGGTTCTAGACCCGTCAGCTATTCAGCCTCCGGTGGAAGCTTTGTGGCTTCAGGCTCAGGAGTCTTCGTGGATAGTGGGAGGCAGATTTGCCCTAAGCAGTTGCCCTAAGGAGTTAACTAAAAAGTCAAGCCCCAGCTTGACCTTTTCCTTTAGCTTAGTGATTTTGGGGCATTCAAGGAACACTGCAGACAGAGCGGCACGTTCTGGGGGAAAGGCATTTGGTTTGGGGCGTGTTAGGTGAGTGGTCTCTGGGATGTGCGTGTGTTCATTCATCCAGCAAATACCTGCTGAGCACCCCTGCCTGCTCAGAGCCATGTTCGGCTTCCGGGACACGGCTGGAGACAAAGCAGCCGAGCCCCAGGCCTGGAGCACTGGTCAGTTGGGAGGGAGTGATCCTGACCCTAACTGTGATAGAGGAGGAAGATGTGAGCACGTTACAGAGTGCAAGGACCAAAGAGAAAAGTGCAGAGTGTGTGTGTGTCTGCATCTGTGCAGTGCGTATGTGTGAACGTGTGTGCATCTGTGCAGCGCATGTGTGTGCGTGTGCACATGTGTGCACCTGTGCGTGTGTGACGTGTGTTGAAATATGAGGAGGGGACTCCAGGAGGGCCTCAGGGAAGGGTCACCCTAGAGTAAAGACTGGCTGGAAGGAGGGGTTGGCCAGGTGGAAGGCGCGGGTGGGCTGAGCTGCAGCAGGAGTTGGGGTGTGGCGAGGCATCAGCCTCTCTGGCGTGCTGCGTGGCGGGGTTTAGCAACATGTGAAAACAAAAATCTTGGGGCCCCCAAATCACTAAGCTAAAGAGAAATGTCAAGCTGGGAACTGCTCAGGGTAAACCTGCCTCCCATTCTATTCGAAGTCATCCCTCTGCTGGCTGAGATCAGTGCATATCTGATCGCCTCCTTTGGAGAGGCTCACCAGAAACTCAAAAGAATGCAACCGTTTGTCTCTCACCTACCTGTGACCTAGAAGCCTCTTCCCCACTTGGAGGCTTCCCGCCTTTTCCAGACTGAACCAACATCCATCTTACTTACGTATGTTGATGGATGTCTCATGCCTCCCTAAAATGTATAAAACCAAACTGGGCTCTGATCACCTTGGGCGCATGTCAGGACCTCCTGAGGCTGTGTCGTGGGTGCCCTTCCTCAACCTTGGCAAAATAAACTTCTTTTCCTTTTTTTTGAGACAGAGTCTCGTTCTGTTGCCCAGGCTGGAGTGCAGTGGCCGGATCTCAGCTCACTGCACGCTCCGCCTCCCGGGTTTACGCCATTCTCCTGCCTCAGCCTCCCGAGTAGCTGGGACTACAGGCGCCCGCCACCTCGCCCGGCTAGTTTTTTGTATTTTTTTAGTAGAGACGGGGTTTCACCGTGTTAGCCAGGATGGTCTCGATCTCCTGACCTCGTGATCCGCCCGTCTCGGCCTCCCAAAGTGCTGGTATTACAGGCTTGAGCCACCGCGCCCGGCCAATAAACTTCTTTTCTAAATTAACTGAGACCTGTCTCAGATATTCGGAATTCACAAGCATTGCTCCAGTCTGAGAGTGGACGATGGGCTGGGGGCCAGAGCGGGGAGCTAGGGCAGAGATCGAGATGGAATAGCGGGGCCCAGGACAGGCAGGGAAGTGGGGAGATGGGGCTGAATTCTGGACATGTTTCGAGGTTAGAGTCACTGTTTGCTAATCAGCCGCCTGTGGGGTTTGGAAGGAGGAGGAGCCAGGGCCTTGGGAAGCATTTCAGCCTGAGCAACGAGATACCTGGAGGTGCCGCCAAGGAGCAGGGACAATTTCAGGGTTTTACCTTGGACAGGTGGAATCGGAAGAACCCATTAGAGACCTCAGGACGAGGCTGGGCAGAGTGGGAAACCAGGGCGGTGCGTGGAGCCTTGGCCAGGTCGAGGGGTGGCCTTGACCAGATGTCTGGAGGGCAGTGGGGACACGGGGGTGGAGCTTAATTGGAGGTGGAGGTTTGGTGGCTGTTGGCGCAGGGGCAGTGACTCCAACAGGAGAGCACGGGGTCATACTCTACCAGCTTCAGTGACTGTCGAGGCCCGGCCAATCCTGTTTCATCGCCCCACCCGCACCCCACGTGTCCCCCTCAAAGAGGAGGCCTTTGTAGACACAGCCACGCACCCTGGGTCCGGGTGTTCCTAGCCTTGGCTGTGTCGGGGGCGGGGCACTGCTGCAGGAGGAGCAGAGTGGTGGTCATGAAGCGCACACTGCACCTGTCACTTAGGTGACTTGTCACTTGAGTCCAGAAGACAGCTGGGATTCTGAGGTCAGAAAGCCGACTTCCAGGGATGGAAGAGAGGAAGTGGAAGTGAAGAGGAGGGGGCTTCTCCTCCAGGGTCCTCCTTAAGGCCTACTTTGACCTTGGCTAGGAAAGAGAAGTCCAGGAGGCCGGGCACGGTGGCTCAAGCCTGTAATCCCTGCACTTTGGGAGGCTGAGACGGGCGGATCACGAGGTCAGGAGATCGAGACCATCCTGGCTAACTTGGTGAAACCCCGTCTCTACTAAAAAATACAAAAAAAACTAGCCGGGCGAGGTGGTGGGGCCTGTAGTCCCAGCTAATCAGGCGGCTGAGGCAGGAGAATGGCGTAAACCTGGGAGGCGGAGCTTGCAGTGAGCTGAGATCCGGCCACAGCACTCCAGCCTGGGTGACAGAGTGAGACTCTGTCTCAAAAAAAAAAAAAAAAAAAAAAGAAAAAGGAAAGAGAAGTCCAGGAGTGACCAGGAGGAATTGCAGATGTTTGTGTGTAACAAGGTGACTTCAGTAATAATAAGGTTGGGCCGGGCGCGGTGGCTCAGGCCTGTAATCCCAGCACTTTGGGAGGCCAAGGTAGGTGGATCACTTGAGCCCAGGAGACCAGCCTGGGCAACATGGCAAAACTGTGTCTCTACAAAAAAATACAAGAGGGCCGGGCATGGTGGTTCACGCCTGTAATCCCAGCACTTTGGGAGACCAAGGTGGGCAGATCACCTGAGGTCAGGAGTTTGAGACCAGACTGGGCAACATGGTGAAACCGTCTCTACTAAAAATACAAAAATTAGCCGGGCATAGTGGTGGGCGCCTGTAGTCCCAGCTGCTTGGGAGGTTGAGGTAGGAGAATTGTTTTAAGTGGGGAGGCGGAAGTTGCAGTGAGCCGAGATCGCACCATTGCACTCCAGCCTAGGCGACAGAGCAAGACTCCATCTCAAAAAAAAAAAAAGTTCTGCAAAGCCCCTGTTGGCGATGGTGTTGTCCTAACTGGTGTTTGGGTGGCCCTGGGGGTTGGGGGTAGGCTGCGCCACCTGCCATTGCTTCTTAGGTGCATTGCTTTGAGAACAGGAAATGGGCACCTTTGAAAACAAGGTTCGGACTTAAATGCCCATTTCAGCTTCTTGCCAACCACCTTGGCGGCAGCCTTCAGTGTGAAGGTGGGGCCCCCCTCAGGACGCCCATCAGGTCCTGGATGTGGCAGAGGGAAGACTCAGGGGTGGGTCTGGCCTCAGCTTCATTTGCCCCTCACCAGGAAAATCCTGCCTTGCTCTTTGGAAGAGCTGTTGAGAGGAAAAGACGGAGCTCGGCCCTGCCAACGGAGGGCAGGGTGGTTTGGGCCAAGCCTCCCAGGTCCGTGCCCAGCACTGGGTTGAGGGCTTGGTGGAAACAAAGCGGAGTCCCCAATGATGGTGGGCTCTTAGGCTGTTTTTGGGTGATATGAATATTGATCTAACGCATTTATAAAAATTCGTTTGCAGCTGGGCACAATGGCTCATGCCTGTAATCCCAGCACTTTGGGAGGCTGTGGTGGGTGGATCACTTGAGCCCTGGAGTTAAAGGCCATCCTGGGCAACATGGTGAAACTCCATCTCTACAAAAAATACAAAAATTAGCCAGGCATGGTGGTGGCACCTGTAGTCTGGGGAGGCTGAGGTGGGAGGATCACTTAAGCCCAGGAGGTGGAGGCTGCAGTGAGGTGAGGTTGCACCACTGCACTCCAGCCTCGGTGACAGAGCCAGACTGTCTCAAAAAAAAAAAACCAAAAACAAACAAAAAAAACCCAAAGAGGCCGGGCGCGGTGGCTCACGCCTGTAATCCCAGCACTTTGGGAGGCCGAGGCAGGTGGATCACGAGGTCAGGAGATCGAGACCATCCTGGCTAACACGGTGAAACCCCATCTCTACTAAAAATTCAAAAAATTAGCTGGGCGTGCTGGCGGGCGCCTGTAGTCCGAGCTACTCAGGAGGCTGAGGCAGGAGAATGGCGTGAACCTGGGAGGCGGAGCTTGCAGTGAACCAAGATAGCGCCACTGCACTCCAGCCTGGGCAACAGAGCAAGACTCCATCTCAAAACAAACAAACAAACAAACAAAGAAAAAGTCAGCCGGGTGCGATGGCTCGCACCTATAATCCCAACACCTTGAGAGGCTGAGGTGGGTGGATCACCTGAGGTCAGGAGTTCAAGACCAGCCAGACCAACACAGTGAAACCCTGTCTCTACTAAAAATACAAAAATCAGTGGGCGCCTGTAGTCCCAGCTACTCAGGAGGCTGAGGCAGGAGAATCACTTGAACCCGGGAGGTGGAGGTTGCAGTGAGCCAAGATTGCGCCACTGCACTCCAGCTTGGGTGACAGAGCAATATTCCGTCTCAAAAAAAAAAAAAAAAAAGAAAGAAAAATTCATTTGCAAGGCAGAGCCTGCAAAAACCAGCCTCAGTGACAGAAGGAAGAGTCAGCGCGTGTGAGCATGTTAGACTTGACTCCGCCTCGAGGAACTGCTCCTGGACTGAGAAACACTTTTGTCCTCAGTTGTCAGATCTTGTTGATGGCGATTTGGAAGACACCCCCGGTCGTTCCGACTGGAGCTGCAATGACTGCTCTCTGGGTGGCATGAGCTGTACAGTGGCTTCCTACACACCGAAGTCAGAGTCCAGAGAAACTTCATATAGTAGACGCCCTGTCACCAAAAACCCCAATTCTTGTCATAAAAGTGGCCAGCTGGGCCCCTATGTCCCCGGAAGCCAATGATGTGGACATGTAGCCTGAGGACTCGAGGATGACGGAGGAGGACCAGACACCCAGGGCTGCCGAGTCCTTCCTTACTCCCATGGAGCCCCTGAGACTGGCAGACATGTGTCAAGCAGAGCTCGAGGGGCATGGCCACCACCTACGTTCAGGAGTGACAGAGAAGAGGGGCTCAGAATCCCCTTCTCCAAGAGGAAGCTGGAGCCCTTCCTTGCAGAGCCTGAGAAAAGGAACAGGAAGCAGCAGTGCGTGGCCTCATCCAAGACGGGCAGACTCAGTCCAGGAAGGGGTCCCAGCCCAAAAGGGGCAGGGGCTCCTCTGATCAAAGCTGATGTCAGTGCACGTAAAAAATGTCTTCAGGGGCTGGGTGTGGTGGCTCACACTTGTAATCCCAGCATTTTGGGAGGCCAAGGTGGGAGGATCACTTCAGCTCAGGAGTTCGAGACCAGCCCGGGCAACATGGTGAAACCTCATCTCTACAAAAAATAACAAAACTAGCCGATGTGGTGGTGCGTGTCTGTGGTCCCAGCTGCTCAGAAGGCTGAGGTGGGAGGATCACTTGAGCCCAGGGGGTTGAGACTGCAGTGAGCCATGATCATGCCACTGCATACCAGCCTGGGCAACGAGTGAGACCCTGTCTCTAAAAAGAAAAATGTTTTTAGGGGCTGAACTCAGTGACTCACGCCTATAATCCCAGCACTTTGGGAGGCTGCGGTAGGAGGAGCCTTTAATGCCAGGAGTTTGAGACCAGCCTGGGGAAAATAGCGAGATCCCATCTCTATAAAAAATACAAGAATATGGCCAGGCGCAGTGGCTCATGCCTGTAATCCCGGTACTTTGAGAGGCTGAGGAAGGAGGATCACTTGAGGCCAGGAGTTTGAGACCAGCCTGGCCAACATGGTGAAGCCTTGTCTCCACTAAAAATATAGTAATTAGCTGGGCATGGTGGCACACGCCTGTAATCCCAGCTACTCAGGAGGCTGAGGCAGGAGGATCACCTGAACCCGGTAGGTGGAGACTGCAATGAGCCGAGATCACACCACTGCACTCCAGTCTGGGCGACAAGAGCGAAACTCCATCTCAAAAACATAAAATAAATAAAATAAATAAAGACATTGAGATGCCAGAAGGCCGTTTCCACGGGTGTAGCACACTCGTCACCTCCAGCACCGTGAACGTGAGACGCAGCCAGCCAGCTGTATGGGCCACTGCCATCGCCACCACTGGAAGGTTGTGTGGGAATGGATGTGCTAGGGTGGCGATGGGCAACTCCCTCATCTGAAGCAGGAAACTCCCTTGTCTGGAGCCGAGTCCTGGGGCCCGGCCAAGAACACGAGCGGTTGGGGGTTGGGTTTTTTTTTTTTTTGAGACAGGGTCTCACTCTGTCGCCCAGGCTGGAGTGCAGTGGTGAGATCGCAGCTCACTGCAGCCTCCACCTCTTGGGCTTGGGTGATCCTCCCACCTCCGCCCTCAAGTAGCTGGGACTACAGGTGTGCACCACCATCCCTGGTTTAATTTCTTGTAGAGACGGGCTCTCAGTGCATTGCCGAGGCTGGTCTTTAACTCCCAGACTCCCCAAGTGCTGCGATTACAGGCGTGACCCACTGTGCCCGGGCCCCAGGGCTTCCAGAGCCACATCTGGCTGCGTCTGTGTCTGAGAAGGGGTCTGAAGGTCTTAATTCATGAGTGCTGTGGCCGCTCTGGAGCAAACTCATGATGCAAGCGAGGTGGGGAGGGGCATGGCTGCCGTGGGCTGCCCTCCCGGGGCTGCGTGGAAGGCAAGGCTCTCTGCCCTGGACGAAGGTGAGAAAGAAGAGGCGGAGTCGGCTCATGCTTAGTGTTTTATTTCCTCAAAGGAGCCCTGCCGTCGGCCTTCTCAAATACCTCCTGGTATCCTCCCAACTTCCACCACTCCCAACCGTCAGATTCCATTCAGCTTCCTCCAACCTCGAACCAACCACTTTCTTGTCAAGCTCAGACCTTCCAAACATTTTAATAATGAATAAATGTTAAATAACAACTTTCACTATTACAGAAAGGGGCAGCTAGAAAAGTTTAGTTCTACTCTGTGCACAAGACCGCGACACCCCGCTCGTAGAAGCTGCGAGGATCCTCCTTTGTAGCAATTTCAAAGTCGACGGTGAAAATAAGGTCTGCACGGGTGAAGTTCAGGTACACAGGTAAGGTCACCTGCAGGAGAAGCAGAGGGGTTTACTGGTGGCTTCAGGGAAAAGTAAGAAAACTGGAAGACTGCCAGGGACAGCTGATGGGGGCCCTGGCAAGAGAGAGGTTGGGACAGGTGCAAAATGGTTTTGCTCTAGGAACCTGACTTCCAGGTGCAGCAGAACCCAGGCGTAGAAAAGGAGGCGCCTTGGCCGGGCGCGGTGGCTCAGGCCGGGCGCGGTGGCTCAAGCCTGTAATCCCAGCACTTTGGGAGGCCGAGGCAAGTGGATCACGAGGTCAGGAGATCGAGACTATCCTGGCTAACATGGTGAAACCCCGTCTCTACTAAAAATACAAAAAACTAGCCGGGCGTGGTGGCGGGCGCCTGTAGTCTCAGCTACTTGGGAGGCTGAGGCGGGAGAATGGCGTGAACCCGGGAGGCGGAGCTTGCAGTGAGCCGAGATCACGCCACTGCACTCCAGCCTGGGAGACACATCGAGACTCCGTCTCAAAAAAAAAAAAAACAAAACAAAAAAAAAAAGGAGGCGCCTCTGCCCGTGGTTACTGCAGGGGTCGCTGCGGGAGACCCCGGAAAGGCAGCGCTTCCTTACCACACTGGCCTTCTTCTCGGCGTTGGTCTGCTTGAGCCAGCGCAGCTGCGTCAGGGGGAGGGCGGTGGAGATGGCGCTGGACAGCGACAGCTTGTTGTTGCTGCACGTGGCCCCTTGAAGTTTCAAACCTGTGAGGCGGAAGCCAAAACCCAGGCTGAGGTGACCACGACGGCCACACAAACCCCGTCACAGGGCTCCCAGAGGCTGCCAAACACAGCGGCTCCACCCGACCACCAGCGGGTCACCCTAAGTGCATGTATCTGGGAACAGTGGTCTCAGGCCACCGAGGTCACCTGCAGAGAAGAGCCGGTATTTCCTGTGAGACTCCACTCACCCGTGACTCCAAAGCTGCAGGCGTCCAGGGTGGCGCCCTGGGAGGTGGTGACGTTGACTTCCAGGCAGAGCTCCTCCAGGGACCAGCTGTTGGCCTGGGCCACATACTGCCTGGTGGCAGTGATGTACGCCTCCGGCACGAACAGGCCACCCAGGCACACGTGGATGTTCTGTGGAAAGCGGCAGCCCCCGGGGGAAGGAGCTCAGGTCAGACTTGGGCCCTGTGTTTGTCCCCAGAGCCACTCCCACCCCAGCCCAGGACAGCTGCTGACCACCCCAGACTCGTCAGGAGCGCCTTCACCTTTAGCTCCTTGGCGCCACCAGACGCAGCTGCCAGTGAGATGTTCTGCAGCTGTTTGATCCTCTCGCTGAAGTCGGACACCCACTGGATGACCGTCATGCCGGCAGGCACCGTGTAGTGGGACCAGCTCCGAGGCAAGATCCCTGCAGCCAAGGCACAGAGCGCAGGGCGTCAGCTCTCACAACTGCCCCAGCACAGATGTGGCAAATCTGCAAGTGCTCCGGCATCCTGGCTGCCCACACAGGCGGCTGGCGGCTCCACCTGCTGCCTTTCCCAGGCTGCGCTTTATGCCCTGGGCGCCGCCCTCACCTCCGTATCTGCTCTAACTCAGGCTGGTCCCGAGCATGTCTCAGAACCGTGCAATTTCTAGGGTCAAATTAGTCCAGGTGTGTCTGTCTGGACGACCATAATCACATTCAAGTAAAACTGCGGCTATAAACTCATGTCACACAAGTGGCTCGGTGTTCCTGGTGATTAGGGCTTTTGGGGCAAATAGGAGGATGCTGGGGGCTCCCCACAACTTTGGACAAGCCCCCCACGCCCGCCTGCCCCTGCTTTTCCACTATCTTGGGGGATGCCCATTCTTCACAGGCCGTAACCTACTACCGTCTGTCACTGTCCTGGACCACCACATTCCCCATTCACTGTCTTGGAAGACCCCTAAAAAAACTGTAGAAGTTGTGTAAAGATTTTGGTCAACATTCAGCGAACCAGCACAGAAGAAAAACAAATTCTTCAGCATTTCCAATCCCTGCCCCTCCCCCCGCCCACCTTGAGGGTAAGAGCACAGAGCTGCTCTCAGAGGGAAACCCCCAGGCCTGCTGTCCGCATGCACGTGGGGCTGTGTGGCTGGGCTGGGCCAGGCTGTGGCCCCAGGCCAAGGAGGCCCCAGGCCAAGGTGCCCGCCGGAGGCCACACCGTGAGTTGGGCGTCTCACGCACCTTTCACCAGCTCGTTGATCAGCGTGCGCAAGTAGTTGGTCTGCTTCTTCTTTCCTTCGCACACCTGGACCACATCCGCAAGGTCCTGGCGAACGTCCTGAAGCAGCTTCGCGCCCATCTTCACTTCTCTCTCAAAGAACCTGAACAAAGGATCCTAAAATCGTTCAAAAGGGTGAAGAGAAGTTAGGAAGAGGTTCTGTCTCCAGCAGAAAGATCAAACAGAAGTAACTTGGCCTCCGGGGAGAGCCCCAGAGCTTCCGACCTGTCCAGAGTCATGGACAGCTCTGGCAGAGCGTGACTTGGAATCGAGCTTGTGTGAGGCCGAGGCTGCTCGGAAACCCGCCGAGGCCCTGCCTGAGTCGCAGCTCTCGCGGCCCTCTCGGGAGGAAGGGCTGCGGTCGCTCGCTTTGGAAGCTGTCTGCCTATCTCACCATCTTCGGGAGTGTTTTCAGTCCACTTCAAAAGGACCAACTCATTTTGCCCAATGCCTGGGCTCAGCTGGACACCTGCCCTGAGGTGACATGGGTGTGAGCACGTTCTGTCCAGCACAATGGAACCAATGGTCGACGGAATGATGGTCCGTGACCATATCCAGCACCTGGGACCTTGGGACCTGGCCGGCCCGCCACCCTCCAGTTACCTTGATATTCTCCACAGTGCGCTTGAGATGGCTGAGCGTCTGGGGGATGAGGTGGAGCCAGTTGGACGCGGTGGTGTGCAGCGTCCGCATCCAGGCGGGGCGGCCGTCGGACGTGGAGTCTGTCCTGGTCTTTTTCTCGGTCTCTGCGTAGGCCAGGTCGTCCTCGTCCTCCAACATCTGCATCTTCAGCATCTTACTGATCATGTCCACACCTGGCCCAGAGTCCCACAGTCACAGCAGGAGGGAGGGAGGGGACAGGTAAGAAATCAGAGGGAAAAAGGACTTGAATGTAAAGGCCACGTGGTGAGTCTGCACTGGGAACTGCAGCAATCTGAAAGGTGCTCAGTCATATATATATATACACATAGAGAGAGAGAGAGACGGAGTCTCGCTCTGTCACCCAGGCTGGAGTACAGTGGTGTGACCTTGGCTCACTGCAACCTCTGCCTTCTGGGTTCAAGTGATTCTCCTGACTCAGGCTCCCAAGTAGCTGGGATTACAGGCACGCGCCATCAGGCCCAGCTAATTTTTTTGTGTGTTTTTAGTGGAGACAGGGTTTCACCATGCTGGCCAGGCTGGTCTCCAACTCCTGACCTCAGGTGATCTGCTCGCCTCAGCCTCCCAAAGTACTGGGATTACAGGCATGAGCCACCATGCCTGGCCAGTCGTATATGTTTTTAAAGCACAGAAAACGGCCTGACCAGAAAGCTAACGAGACAAATACAGAAGAAAAAACTGTTACCAGGTCAAGTACATGACTATTAAAACTGACCCAGCAAGACAGACACAGTGGCCCACACCGACAGTCCCAGCACTGTGGGAGGCTGAAGCGGGAGCATCTCTTGAACTCAGGGGTTCAAGACTAGCCTGGGCAACATAGTGAGACCCTCATCTCTATAAAAAATGAGAAAGCCAGGTGTGGTGGTGGCACCTGTGGTCCCAGCTACTTGGGAGGCTGAGATGGGAGGATGGCTTGAGCCCAGGAAGCTGAGGCTGCAGTGAGCTGTGATTGCACCACTGCACTTGTCTGAGTGACAGAGCAAGACTCAGTCTCAAAGCAAAACAAAAAAACTGAACCAGCAGCCTGAGTCCAAAGACTCAAGGAAGGCTCTTCAGGACCCTGGGTTCACTGGGAGACCTGGGCCAAGCCCCAGCCCGCTTTGTGCCCGACCATGAATGAGTGTGTGCTCGAGAGGGGCTCCAGGAGGGGGTGCCACCTGCCCTCTTAACTCAGAAAACTGGTCACCATGGTGTCCCTTGACCTGTGACTGCCACCATGTGGCTGGGATTACCCCGAGCCTTGTGGTGCCTGTAAGTGTGCTCCAGCCCCGCCCAGGTCGCCCGGCTTTCCCTCCGGCCCCGCCCAGGTCGCCCGGCTTTCCCTCCAGACCTGCCCATGGCACCTGGCTTTTGCCCTCTCTGGGATGTGACTGGTGATGATGCGGGGCAGGTGGATCTCTGGGTTAGGGCAGCTCCCCTTTCCTGCCCCTGACACAGAGTGCTGAATGTCAGGCTCCCAAGAGCGCTGCCTCTGGGACTTGCACCGTAGGGAGGCAGGGCCTGGGCCTTGCTGCTGTGCTCTAAGTGGGACTGGACTAGGTGACGGGTGTGCTGTCCCCTGCACAGTGCTGGCACAGCACAGTGCTCAAAGAGCAGACATGATAGGCCTGAGGGGTCCTTCACAGGGACCCAGTTGTGCAGGGCCACACTGGGGCTCCCGGCATGTGACACCCAGTACTAAGCACAAGCCTCTGTAGGAGCCAATGCCCCTGCCCCACCCTTGGAAGCATGCTTGGTGCCCAGGGCTCCAATTCTCCTGGGCTTCCTCGCCAGCTCCACATGACTCAGCTGCCAACCGTCTTATGTGTTCATTCTGAACGGGCAGCTGGGTTTGCGGGCCTGAAGCTGTTCTACAAGCACATCCTCCGTGGGAGACGGCTGCTCTCACAGGAGGCACAGATGCCCTGCAGGGTGGCCTCGGCTGAAAGTCAAGCCCCATAACTGGAAGTTCTGCCTACAGGACTAAAGAAGTGGCCTGATACTATCCTGTTAACTAGCCGTGAGCTTCAGCAACCCCTTTGTCTTCTTTGCTTTTCGTGATTTTTCCCCGTAACAAAAAGTCGAGATTTGATCAGCCACTGTCAACCCCATGTGTAGTGCTTGGAGGCTTTGTGAAGGCCAACTGCTGGGCCTGTCCCTAGTCCTGATGGAGTGCGTCTGGGCAGAGCCTGGGAACATGCATTTCTTTCTTTCTTTTTTTGAGACGGAGTCTTGCACTGTCACCCAGGCTGGAGTGCAGTGGTGTGATCTCGGCTCACTGCAAGCTCTGCCTCCTGGGCCCACGCCATTCTCCTGCCTTAGCCTCCCAAGTAGCTGGGACTACAGGCGCCCACCACCACGCCCGGCTAATTTTTTTTTGTATTTTTAGTAGAGATGGGGTTTCACTGTTGTTAGCCAGGATGGTCTCGATCTCCTGACCTTGCGATTCACCCGCCTCGGCCTCCCAAAGTGCTGGGATTACAGGCGTGAGCCACCGCACCCGGCCGGGAACCTGCATTTCTAAGAAGTTCTGGGGAGGTTACTGCCGCTGGTTTGGGAGCCACACTGTGAGAGACACTGGGTTAGAGAATTTCTAAGGTCTCTTGTGGCTCACAGCATTTGAAGTCTTGAAGAAAACATCTTGTAAGTGAAAAGGAAAAAAAGACTGCTAAAAAATTCTAGGGAAGATGAATGGTTTTAAAATATCCCTTAATATCAGGTACTTTTCAACTCTTGAAGAAAAAAAAAGAAACAGTTTTTGTTTTTTGAGACAGAGTCTCGCTCTGTTGCCCAAGCTGGAGTACAATGGTGCATTCTCAGCTCACTGAAACCTCCGCCTCCTGGGTTCAAGCGATTCTCCTGCCTCAGCCTCCCGAGTAGCTGGGATTACAGGTGTCTGCCACCACACTCGGCTAATTTTTGTATTTTTTGTAGAGATGGGATTTCACCATGTTGGCCAGGCTGGTCTCGAACTCCTGACCTTAGGTGATCCACCCACCTCTGCCTCCCAAAGTGCTGGGATTACAGGCGTGAGCCACTGCACCCAGCCTTTTTTTTTTTTTTTTTGAGACAGAGTCTCACACTCTGTTGCCCAGGCTAGAGTACAGTGATGTGATCTCGGCTAACCGCAACCTCCACCTCCCAGGTTCAAATGATTCTCCTGTCTCAGTCTCCTGAGTAGCTGTGATTACAGGTGCCTGCCACCATGCCCACCTAATTTTTGTATTTTTAGTAGAGATGCGGTTTTGCCATGTTGACCAGGTTGGTCTGGAAATCCTAATCTCGAGTGATCTGCCCGCATTGGCCTCCCAAAGTGGTAGGATTCAGGTGTGAGCCACTGTGCCCAGCCAGTAACTGCTTTTCAATATGAGATGGAAATCTAAATGTTATTTTTAGGCTCATTTACATAAATATCAAGGCTCTTCTCTAGAATTGAGTTGATGCTGCAGAAAAGATCCCTGTTAGAGCCAATTCTTTCCTCTGCCTCCCCTCCGAGTGGAGCTAGGAGCAGCTGAAGACTGGCAGGGAGGCCGAGGCTGACAGAGCCACACCCAGCATAACCAGGGAGGGCCCTGGGACAGCAGTGCACACTCACCCTGTGTGTGGGGACCCTTGCCACCCACCCCACATGTGGGCACCCTCGCCACCCACCCCACATGAGGGGAGGACCCTCGCCACCCCCCCGCGCGTGGAGAGGACCCTTGTCACTCACCCTGTGTGGTAAGGAGGACTCTCTCGGCGTTGTTGGGCAGGCCCAGCCAGGAGGGCGTCTGCGTGTCAGGGAGCAGCTCCACCCACTGCACAAACTCCTCTCGCCTAGAAAACCAGTGCGTTTGGAAACGATGTTAGAGGCTACCTCTGAGTGACACCAGACGCTCTGACGTCACAACTGTCTCCATTCCAGCAGGCAGTAGCATACCTGATGCCGTCTGGCATTTGAATATCTTTATGCCCGTCGACCTTGCATGCCAGCTTAAATTCACTGTCGAAACTCCTGGTTGTGAACAGGCGCTCCAGGAAGGTGTTGAGCAGACGTTGGTCAAACTCGTTGTCCACGCGCCCGCCATAAATGGACTGGGCCATCAAGGTCTTTAGTGCAGACCACGGGATCTTATCCGGTGAGATGTTCTGCCTGCCCTGGGGGAGGAAAAGCAGGGTTCGTGTGTGGTCGGAGGCGGGCATGCCCGGGGCTCCCTTTCGAGGGGCACAGCTTTCCTCCTCACTCCCCATGGCCCGCTAGGCTTTGGCGGTCACGAGGGGTCAGCTCGCTCTTCCAAGCTGAGTCTGGCCTCTCAGCACCACGCCCTGCAGAGTCCTTCCCAGGTGCACATCCGCTGCCTGTCCTGGCACAGCCCACACTTGCCTTGGCTGTGTCGTCCAGCCACGTGTCCACTGTATCGCAAGCTGACCGCAGGTCAGACTCTCCAAACTCATACTTCTTTGACCACCCCAGTGGTGCGTATCGTAAGCGTTCTTGGATGATGGCATGGAACCAGGCCAGCAGGAAGTACAAGCGGGCACGCTCGTTGGGAGACTGGGTGAGGAAAGTGACCGAGTACAGTCATTAGACAGCAGCACTTCTCCGAGAACAGCACACAGGCTAGGTCAGAGTCAAAGCTTTACAAAGAGCTCTCCACATCCTGATGATAGCAGCAAATTCACATGAGTACTGTTGCTAGGAGAAAAGTATGCCAACTTTTCTATTAATAGAGATGTCATCCAATGAGGCCATCGGAGAATTTATTCAGCCAATAAGAAATCTACAGAAGACAGAGTTTCTAAGAATGTCAGAAAAGGTGGATATGGCACAAAATAGAACAGAATTGACAGAACGAAACCCCTGCCCTTCTCTTGCCCAAGAGTCTTGGTTTTCACTTGGCACCTGGGAGGGCTCTGCTTGGTCTCCGGGGGCCTGTGCTCGGGGAGAGGAGATTGTCTGCCACCTGGGGACACAACGCTGAGTCCCAGCTTCTCCGTGGGTGGGCATCTCTGCTCCGCTAGCACCTAATCACACCCCATATCAAACATGGCTTTTACTTTTCAACCTGCTCACAGGAAGGAAATTTTAGAGAGAGAGACAGGATCTTACTATGTTGCCCAGACAGGTCTTTTTTTTTTTTTTTTTTAGACGGTATCTCGCTCTGTCGCCCAGGCTGGAGTGCAATGGTGCGATCTCAGCTCACTGCCAACCTCCGCCTCCTGGGTTCAAGCAATTCTCCTGCCTCAGCCTCCCCAGTAGCTGGGACTACAGGCATCCACCACCACGCCTGGCTAATTTTTTATATTTTTAGTAGAGATGGGGTTTCACCATGTTGGCCATTCTGGTCTCAAACTCCTGACCTCAAGTGATCTGCCCACTTAGGCCTCCCAAAGTGCAGGGATTACAGGAGTGAGCCACCACACCTGGCCTGCCCAGACAGTCTTGAACTCCTGGGCTCAAATGATCCTACTGCCTCGACCTTCGAAAGTGCTGGGATTACCAGTGTGAGCCACGATGCCTGGCCAAGGAAGGAGATTTTACCTACAGCTGAAAAGCAAAAGCACCTGTGCAATTCACCGCATGGCACTTCTGGGACGCCCAGGGACCCACTTCTGCATTTGGTGATGGGACTGGGCTTCGGCTTCTATGGAGAAAGCACGCCAGGAGGACAAGGTACTTACCTTGCATATCCGTGAGACGGGAATGCTGCTGAACGTCCTCAGCATGTTGGCCTTCACCCCTGGTGGTGGCTCAAACACAAAGATGCGACCCGCACGGAGCAGATTCACCGGCACCTGAGGGAGAGTGCGGCCCGTTACACTCGGGTGTGGACACGGGCGCCGACAGGACTGCCACACCAGCCTGCGACGTCTCCACCCCTTCAACCACCCACCTTGGGGTTGATCTCCATGGTGAGGAAGAGTCGGAAGCAGGCATGCGGCTGCAGGGAATGCAACTTCTTCTCCAGCTGCATCAGCCACCCTGGGGCCAGATGCACATTCTTCAGCATCACCCACCTGCACACACAACGTGAGAGTCACACAACACGCCAGGCTGCCTGCCTGAATGCCTGGGGACTAAGGCTTTCTTCAGCCAAAGAGAACAGGCCTACCTGCCCGACTTCACAGCGGTGTTGATTGCCTTATCTGCTTGGTTAAAGCCTTCTGCAGAGCCTGGCGCAAGGAGACTTAGTGTCAGCAGCGGCAGCCGCGGACATCAATGCCCACCACGAATCCTGCAGGGCTCCAGCCCATGAAGCCCATCAAGCGCCCTTACCAATTGCAATTGAAGTGATCTGCGTGTTCTGCTCGGCTGCAAGGTCCTCGACATGCCCACTGGCGTCGTAACCAGGCACAGAGCACATTAAGACAGGAGTGTTGGGCTTCACCTGCAAACAGAGAAGGCAGAAGTTACAGCAGTGCCAGCAAATAGTGTGTACCTGTTAAGGGAAAGGAGCACCCCAAGTGAGGGGCCTGAGATGTTCTTTCGGGGTCCAGAGGTGTGGGCACCACACAGCCGGTTGAGAATCTGCAGTGAGCTCCTGGTCTTAGGAGCAGACTGTAGCCTGGAGTGACAGGAGACGCCAGGGCTGCTGACAGCTGTGGTTGGGGAGGTGGGCGTGGAGTCTCTTGAGACGCCTCAGCTGTATCAGGACATTACCTCTGTGCCCACAATGTGGGTCAGGTCGAGCGGCTGCTCCATGATGGACATGAAAGACTCCCCAAGGTTTGTTGAAACAAACATGTGGGCCATGGCCAACAGGCGGTCGGGCCGGAAAGCCTGGATCAGGAGCAGGCGGTGGATGGCCTGGCCAATGGGTGCTGAAACAGGTACAGAGGGGTGGGTGCTGGGTGGAAGCAAGGACTTGGAGACGCCCTCCCCTGCCTGCAGCGTTCTTCCCAAAGCACCCACGCAGTATTTCAGGATCAGCTCAAATCAGGAAAGTCAGCCACATCTCCTGTGCCTTCCGTGAGCCCTGTGGACACACCTATGAGAACACCTTACCACCTGGATGTCTCCATAGGACAAGGTGCCGTTTGCTGATTTTTAAATTACTACACTAACACCTGCTGACTTCCTGAAAACAGCTGAAGGTACTCAGGAGGGGTCCACGCTCTGCCCTCCACAGTGTGACACTTCCTCTCAGCCTGGCTAGCCCAGGGTCTGGCTAACACACTCAAAACCGGCTGATGGCATTCCATTCCTCTGCAGCGTGAATACAGCCAGTTAACTCCTTACCATCAGGCAGGAGCTCCCCACCTCGTTCTCTTATGGTCTTCAAGCATGAGATGAATAGGAATTGGAAATTTCTGATCTACCTCTAAGCCAACACCTATCTAGAAGCGATCTCCCTAAGTGGTTTCCTTAAAAAGTTTAACATTGAAACACTTATCTTGGGCATCAGTGACCACTCACTCAGAGACAGGTCTCTGTCTGCTGCCCAGGCTGGAGCGCAGTGGCTCATGCAAGCTCGATCTCCCAGGCTCGAGTGACCTTCCTGCGTTAGCCTCCCGAGTAGATGGGACTACAGGTGTAGCCAAGGCTGTATTTTTTGTAGAGATGGGGCCTCCCTATGCTGCCCAGGCTAGTAACTTTGCATGTTTTGAAAGCATCCGTTTAAGCAGCAAAACCCAACTTTACATTCAGGTTCAGAAAGAAAACCACAGCGGGGCTTACTTGCAGGTGTTTCTTCACTCCAGAGGTAGGGCACGGTCTGCTCCGGGGAGCTGCTGTCCAGCCAGATGCCAAATTGCTGTGGAGACAACAGTGGAAGCACCCATGGGGCAGGGCCGGCCTCGGGGGACTGACGCAAGAGTCTGACGCGAGAGCGCAGACACGATATTCTGGGTTTTATACAACATGCGATTCCTGACATTTCCTGGGAAAAGGCCGACATTTTTCACTGGGAACATTCAAAAGAACAATCACCTCGTCTGCCTGAACCTTTGCAATCAAGTCCTTAAACGCGGGAAGGCAGCTCAGCCTCACCACCGCCTCCGCCTGCTCCACAGTCAGGCCCTGGATCCTCGGGGTGGAGCCAGCACTCAGGACGATCTCATTTCCTCTCAAGAAGTGCTGGAATTCTGCATCGTAGGTGGGCTCCCTGCGAAGGGTGCAACAGGTTAGCTAGGGTCCCTCATGTTCATTCCCACTGTCACTAAAATAACAGTTGTGATTTAAAGAAAAAAAAAACAGGCCAGGCACAGTGGCTCATGTCTATAATCTCAGCACTCTGGGAGGCCAAGGCAGGCGGATCACTTGAGGTCAGGAGTTTGAGACCAGGCTGGGCTGCTAACGTGATGAAAATCTGTCTCTACTAAAAATACAAAAAAAATTAGCCTGGGGTGGTGGCAGGCGCCTGTAGTCCCAGCTACTCAGGAGATTGAGGAAGGAGAACTGCTTGAACCTGGGAGTTGGAGGTTGCAGTGAGCTGAGACTGCACGACTGCACTCCAGTGGGAAACAGAGGGAGACTCCATCTCAAAAAATAAAAGAAAAAATAAAGAAAAAATAAAAGCACGTATCTGATCATGAAACCCTTGTGGGCCACCAGCAAGATGGCATCCTCCTGCGGGCGTGAGTGCTCTTACCCCACGGTGCCCTTCAGTTTGATTCTCGCCAGCAGCATGGCAAAGGTGATGTGGTCCTGATGCAGCATGCCTCGAGCCACTCGGTTAAATGCCACCTGGGACAAGAGCAGGAGACGATGTTGTTCCATAAGAGAAGCCGCACCCTGCTTCCCCCCGCCGGGGAGCGGCTGAGGACCTCGCTCTCTACCTGGAAGAGGTCCTTCGTTATAATGGACAGGCGCTGTGTGTGGTCGGTGACGCCCTTCAGGTTCGGGTTCTCATATAAGACGTTGTGATAAATGTCCAGGAAAAACTGGAGGGAGTACTGGTACAAGAAGTGTATCTGAAAGGAAGCAGTGGGCAGCCGTGAGGCAGCTCCCCTGGCACCCGCCGAACTTCTGCGTGGCCGAGGAGCTACTGTGCAGGGGCCGGCCAGCCTCTGCGCCGCCAAGGCACCCACCTGCTTGAGGGACTCCATGGTGAAGTAGATGCTGCTGCAGGCGGTGGAGAGCGGGAGGTACTGCTGGGACACGGTCTCCACCTCCTGCATGACAATGTCCGTCTCCTCAACTTTCCTGGTGACCTCTGCAGCCTCTCTCTTCAGGTTCTCCAGAGTGGTTATGATGGTGTCGTCGTCCAAAATGCGCCCTTTCACCTCGTTCAGAGCTTGCAGTAGAGATTTTTCCAGCTGACGCAAACGGAGCTGAAATTCCCCTTAAATGAAAACATCCAGAGTTTGCAATAATACTTCAAAAGGTACGCTCTCAGAAGCGTTTGCCACAAACGTGGAACATCCTAGTCACTTAAAAGTTCAGCCCCTTCACCTGCACCAACCATCTAACAGCCACAGGTCCAGATCCTACCTTGAAGTTTAAGAAGATCAGATCGTTTCTCGTCCACATCAGGTCTTTCTGCTTTAAGTACTTCATTTAGACACTGGCTTTGTAAACTGCTACGGGTGACTGTGAAGTTTACAAAAGTAACCCGGGAACAGAGATCTGGTGGGAACTCGACCTGCCAAAATAGATAACAGAACAGTCTGTTTTAATTCAGCTTCAAAACCAAATCCTGCCAGATTTCCCTGAAGAAGAGTCCCATTCCTTACAGTTGGATCCCGGGTGGACAGGAAGATGACAAATGATGGCGACAGGTCTATGTCCTGGTCCCCGAGGGTGATCAGCACTCTCCCTCCTGTTCGCCGCACTTCACGGTTCAGCACTGGGTTCAAAACTGGATCGTAGCTTTCCACATCCTGCACAGCACACGGGTGGAACTTGATGGCCAGGGCTTTGTAACTTTATCTTCACCCAAATGCTATGTTGCTGTCCTACTTTAGATAAGCATACCTTCCCAAAAGCCACCCACCACTTGTGTATGGTGGCCACTAGCTATGTGTGGCTACTTACATTTAAATTAACTAAAATTGGCCAGGCGCGGTGGCTCCCGCCTGTAATCCCAGCACTTTGGGAGGCCAAGGTGGGCGGATCACGAGGTCAGGAGATCGAGACCATCCTGGCTAACATGGTGAAACCCCGTCCCTACTAAAAATGCAAAAAATTAGCCAGGCGTGGCAGTGGGCGCCTGTTGTCCCAGCTACTTGGGAGGCTGAGGCAGGAGAACGGCGTGAACCCGGGAGACGGAGCTTGCAGTGAGCTGAGATCACGCCACTGCACTCCAGCCTGCGTGACTGAGCGAGACTCCGTCCCAAAAAATTAACTAAAATTAAAAACTCAGCCAGGCGTGGTGGCTCATGCCTGTAATTCCAGTACTTTGGGAGGCTGAGACAGGCAGATCACTTGAGGTCAGGAGTTCAAGGCCAGCCTGGCCAACATGGTGAAACTCCATCTCTGCTAAAAATACTAAAAAGTTAGCTGGGGGTGTTGGCACATGCCTGTAGTCCCAGCTACTTGGGAGGCTGAGGCAGGAGAACTGCTTGAACCTGGGAGGTTCAGACTAGGAGACAGAGCAACACTCCGTCTCAAAAAAAAAAACAAACAAAAAATTAAACACTTAGTTCCTAGTCACACTAGCCGTGGGAAGTGCTCAGTATAAGCCACCTGAGACTAGTGGCTACCACACTGGAGAGTGTGGACCATAAAGCATTCCTGCCCCTGAAGAAAAGTTCTGGGGGACAGTGCTGATACAGACCGTCTGAACGGCATTGTATTTCATTTCTTAAATTTTTTTCAATTTGCATAATGAATTCATCTTGTTGCAAATCTGATGCTTCCTAGTGACCTTACATGCTTTATTTAAAAACAAATTTTTAACTTTTAAGTTCAGGAATACAAGTGCAGGTTTGTTACACAGGTAAACTTGTCATGGGGGTTTATTATACAAATTATTCCACCACCCTGGTTATAAGTCTAGTACCCATTAGTTGTTTTTCCTGATCCTCTCCCTCCTCCCACCCTCCATGCTCTGAAAGGTCCCAGTGTGTGTTGTTCCCCTCTATGTGTCCATGTGTTCTCATCATTTAGCTCCCACTTATAAGTGAGAACAACTGGTACTTGGTTTTCCACTTTTGCATTAGTTTGCTGAGGATAATGGCCTCCAGCTCTATCCATGTTCCTGCAAAGGAACATGTTCCTTGTTCTTGTTTCTTGAACATTTTTCTTTTTTTTTTTTTTTTTGAGACAGAGTCTCGCTCTGCCGCCCAGGCTGGAGTGCAGTGGCCAGATCTCAGCTCACTGCAAGCTCCGCCTCTTGGGTTTACGCCATTCTCCTGCCTCAGCCTCCCGAGTAGCTGGGACTACAGGCGCCCGCCACCTCGCCCAGCTAGTTTTTTGTGTTTTTTAGTAGAGACGGGGTTTCACCGTGTTAGCCAGGATGGTCTCGATCTCCTGACCTCGTGATCCGCCCGTCTCGGCCTCCCAAAGTGCTGGGATTACAGGCTTGAGCCACCGCGCCCGGCCTTGAACATTTTTCTAGTTCTTTTTTTTTTTGAGACGGAGTCTCACTCTGTCACCCAGGCTGGAGTGCAGTGGCGTGAACTTGTTTCACTGCAGCCTCTGCCTCCCAGGTTCAAGCAATTTTCCTGCCTCAGCCTCCGGAGTAGCTGGGACTACAGGTGTGCACCACCACACCCGGCTAATTTTTGGATTTTAAATAGAGATGGGCTTTCACCATGTTGGCCAGGGTGGTCTTGATCTCCTGACCTTGTGATCTGCTTGCCTTGGCCTCCCAAAATGCTGGGATTACAGACATGAGACACCACGCCTGGCTGTTTCTTGCTTTTCATGGCTGTACTGAATATAATTTTTTTTTTTTGAGATACAGTCTCTTTCTGTCTCCCAGGCTGGAGTGCAGTGGCACAATCTCGGCTCACTGCAACCTGTGCCTCCTGGGTTCAAATGATTCTCTTGCCTCAGCCTCCCAAATAGCTGGGACTACAGGTGCCCGCCACCTCAACCAGCTAATTTTTGTATTTTCTGTAGAGACGGGGTTTGGCCAGGCTTTCTTGAACTCCTGACCTCAGATGATCCACCCGCCTCGGCCTCCCAAAGTGCTGGGATTACAGGCATGAGCCACCTCGCCCCACCACTGAATAGAATTTTAAATGCAAATAATGATTCTGCCGAATTTATCTATTATAGAACCATCTCAAAGCTTTATCCTTCTGATACAACGTGAAGTCTTACAAAGTTGAAAACTAAATGCAGCCCCCAAAAAGGAATTCACTCTTGAATGCGGTGTTTCAAGAATTCAAAGGTCAACACCAACCTGGACCAGAAGGGGGTTCCCAAATCGCAGTGCACTCTCTAAGTTCTTCCTGAAGGCGTCATCCAGGAAGCTGGTCCGTGTGATCTTACGATCCTTATATTCATTCATAATGAATTCTGTGGCCTGTCCAGAGGGGTCAATGATCAGGGGATACCTGAGGATGAGGCCACAGAAGAGAAGGTTGAAACACTGAATGGGAAAAGCACAGGATCATGGTCAGCCAAGTCCCTGATGAGAGGGACAGGCTGTTACCGCCACCCGAGGGTGCTTTCCAGAGACGTTTTCAGGTTTACCAATAAAGCTTACATGCTTAATGCTAACATCACATCATCCTTTTGAAGAACTATTGGCATGAGGAGGTAGCTTGAGTCATATACCAGGAGGGCCATGGTTAAAAATCCTTTTTCTTCTGGGACAATCGTCCTCCCTCAGCATCTGGCACTGTTAGAATAGCTTTTTCATATTTACGATCCTTCTAGACAGCCGGTATCAACACCGACGCTGAGCAGCACCAAGGGATTAACTTTACACAGAATTTATTTATTTATTTATTTATTTATTTTTTGTATTATTATTTTTTTTTTGAGACGGAGTCTCGCGCTGTGTCACCCAGGCTGGAGTGCAGTGGCGCGATCTCGGCTCACTGCAAGCTCCGCCTCCCAGGTTCAGGCCATTCTCCTGCCTCAGCCTCCGAGTAGCTGGGACTACAGGCGCCCGCCACCACGCCCGGCTAGTTTTTTTTGTATTTTTAGTAGAGACGGGGTTTCACCATGTTAGCCAGGATGGTCTCGATCTCCTGACCTCGTGATCCGCCCGCCTCGGCCTCCCAAAGTGCTGGGATTACAGGCTTGAGCCACCGCGCCCGGCCCACAGAATTTAAATTGCCAAGGACTGTGTCAAATTACAGACACTATCTCAGGTAATCCTTCTAACAGCCCTACGAGGCTGACACTGTTATCAAACCACTCTACAAATGCGGAAAGAAGGGCACAAAGAAGCTAATGTGAAGTACCTATAGTCTAGCCAGTTAAAACGTGGAAAAAACCCAGCTGGTAATACACACAAGCTTCTACAAAACTCAAACTATCAAAGGGCATATGCTGAGAAGAACCACGCTGCCCTGCCTTTTGGACCCTGTTCTTTGGTCCCCAAAGTCTCTTCCCCAGGTGATGGCTTTTACCAGTTTCTCGTCTGTCTTTACACAGAAGGTCTAAGCATTTACAGACACATGTGTCAGTGTGGGTGTTGTGGCCTCGGGGGAGGCCTCTACCGCCTGCTCTGCACCTGTCCAGCCTGTATTCGAATGTCCTGTGTCGGCAAAGACTACCCAGCACCGCAGCGTGGTGGGCCCTCAGGAGGGCCATCTGAGTTATCTCCAGTCTTCAGCTGGGACACACTTGCTCTTAGATTAGCCATTTTGTACACAGGCCAAGCTACTGTTGAATGAACACCTAGAAGTGGAACTCCTAGGTGAAAGGGTCATTTAGGCAAATCTAGCCCTGTGCACAGGGTGTACTGATCGATTCATATTCTTGTTGGCGCCACCTGGTGAGACATGGCGCCCTCTCAGCACCTAGCCCATCTTCACTGCAGTTACGTCCCAGTTCTTATTCTATCCTTCCTAAACAGAAAAACAGGCAGCACTTCCCCTTTAACTAGCTATTTTCAGTTCTTGTAACAGAGGACTGTTTGAATGTCCACCCCCAAACACAACCCTGCCAATCAATTTTATTTTTATTTATTTTTTTTTGAGATGGAGTCTCGCACTGTCACCCGGGCAGGAGTGCAGTGGCGCGCTCTCAGCTTGCTGCAATCTCTGCCTCCCGGGTTCAAGTGATTCTCCTGCCTCAGCTTCCTGAGTAGCTGGGACTACAAGCGCCTGCCACCACACCCCACTAATTTTTTGTATTTTTAGTAGATATGTTGGCCAAGCTGGTCTCAAACTCCTGACTTCGTGATCTACCCGCTTCGGCCTCCCAAAGTGCTGGGATCACGGTGTGAGCCACCATGCCCAGCCTATTTTTATGTTTTTTTGAGATGGAGTCTCGCTCTGTTGCCCAGGCTGGGGTGCAGTGGCGTGATCTTGGCTCACTACAACCTCTGCCTCCTGGGTTCAAGAGTTTTTCCTGCCTCAGCCTCCTGAGTAGCTGGGATCACAGGCGCACACCACCACGCCTGGCTAATTTTTTTGTATTTTTAGTAGAGACAGGATTTCACTATGTTGGCTAGGCTGGTCTCAAACTCCTGACCTCACGTGATCCACTGTGTCTGGCCCCTGCCAATCAATTTTAGAAGGTTACAAGAAGCATTCACTGCAGAGTAACTCAGACACTTGACAATAAAGAGAACAGCACACGCCCCACCGTCAGAGGAGCATCAAGCTGCCAGCACCATATGCCCACGTCCCATTTTCTAGTCCTCTCTTCAAACAAGGGTGTATTTTGAACAACATTCAAGATCACCACCCACGTTCTTCCCGAGCCTCTCCTTGGCACCCGAGCTCGTACCTGTTGAACCGTTTCAGCATGATGGCGTTTTCTGTGCACAGGTCATCAGCAGGCAAGGAGCTGGCCTGCCAGCGAAGACGCTCATCCGCATTGGAAAGGTATTCCGTCCTGGCAATATCTGTACGGAACTGAAAGGCGAGGCCGTTACCTTTCCTCCTCTTCGAAGCCACAGATGGGGCGTTCTAACTGTGCACTAAACACCAGCTTGCCTCACGCTGCTCGCACATCCTTTCTGAATCCCCGCGATTCTCACCTGGATGTTGGCCTGCTGGAGGTGATGGGACCAGGTAGTGAACAAGTTCTGACGCATCTGCTGGTCAAAGTAACCCGCGTAGGCAATGAACGCAGCCGACAAGAGACAGTCCCCAGCAATGGTGGACATCTGGTTTTTGAAAGTTTCACTTGTTTTTTCCCATCGTTCACGTTCAGCAGACAAGCTCTTCAGAAGAGCAGTGCTTCGGTTTACCTAAAAGGAGAACCGAACAAGATGCTCAGGGATCAGGCCTTTCAGGATTTATACCGAATCCTGTAAATTGGTTCATCCACATCATGTGCAGGGTTTTGGGTGGGTTAGAAACGTGCCCAAGTTGTTCACAATCCCAAAGGAGATAAGACCCAGATCATACATAACTAATGACCACACACGACTCAGAATCTCAGCGGGGCAGAGGCTGCGTGCGGAGTGAGGCCTTCAGGCAGCAGAGCAAACAGGTCTGGAGCTGCCGGTGGGGGATTCAATGGCTGTAAAGCATCCAGTTTGTATCAATCTATCCGAATTAACAACACTTAGTGAATACTCAAGTGTGTATTATTTTCCAGGAAGAAAGTCCTCTGGGCCCTTACAGATGTTACAGAGCGAATTCACTGAGGCCAGCATGGTACATGCAGCGTGTGTTAAAGTGTGTCAATCTCTGCTTCCACAGCAGGAAAGACTGAGGATGAATGATGATAATCTTACTTTTGCCTCGACAGCAGCCAGATCTGCCTTGATAGCCTGGGCCTCTGAGATCAGGACGGCGTATTCCTCCTTGTAGCGGGCGATGCTGGCTTCCAGGTCTCGGATCATCTGCTCCACCTCGTTGGCCTTCTGCTGGTTGTCCTTGGCGTCATCTTCCAGCTTCTGCAGCTCATTGCGTAGGGGCTCCACTCTCTTTAACATGTCTGCATAGTTAAGCTGGGAAGAACCAATTGATAACTGTTATTTAAGTGACAGAAAATGAGGTTATCTTTCACATGGGAGCTCTTGGCTGTGTTAATCACCTGTGCGATTGCCCATTTCACCATAGGGCCGCAAGCCAGGGAAGCCCGATTAACAATTTCGTAATTGTAACTTGGATTGGACATGTAATTTTTCTTCATCTTCTCCCTTATGGCGTCACTGTAAGAGAGGAATGATATTTCTAAGCACATGCGGGACAAAAGCAAGGAAGAGTTTTCATAAAATTAAAATGGAAGAGACCAGAGCCAGCTGTCATCTCATTGCCCCAGTGACTGACCACTGGGGATGAGCGAGACTGACCCTTGGTTCTCAGGCAAAAGCTGGAAATGTGCTCTCAACACTTGAACAATTTCTTTCTTTTTAAAAAGCGAGACAGGGTCTTGCTCTGTCACCCAGGCTGGAGTGCAGTGGCGTGATCTCGGTTCACTGAAGCCTCGATCCCCTGGGTTCAGGCAATCCTCCCACCTCAGCCTCCCAAGTAGCTGGGACTACAGGTGCATGCCACCCCACCCAGCTCATTTTTGTATTTTTTGTAGAGACAGGGTGTCACCATGTAGCCCAGGTTGGTCTCTAACTCGTAGGCTCAAGCACTTCACCTGCCTTGGCCTCCAAAAGTTCTGGTTTTAGAGCCGTGAGCCACTGTGCCTGGCCTAAACAACTGATTTCAATTTCTGGCAATACCTTGGCACTTCCACTTTCTCACCTGATCTCCTCTGCAGAGAAGTTGACGATGGTGGGGATGAAGTTCTCCCGCATGATGATGGAGCGGATCTGCTTCCAGTCCGTGGTGCTTTCCCCCAGCAGCAGGCAGATGGACTCCAGCGCCAGCTTCACCGCAGCAGGAGGGTTGGCCATGGACCTCACCTCCACCAGGTGCTGCTTCTTGATCGACTTCACAGCTGAGTGGCAGCAGGAGTGGATGAGGGTCGATGGGTGGGAGAAGAAAGAGTAAAGCATGGTGAGAATGAACCAAACAGTCAGGAGCTCCAACTCCAATGAGAGAAAGGACAGCTAGCTGCACAGAAGAGCTAAGAAATGAGAGACTTTTCTGTATTAAACCCTCTGGAATAGGGTAAGTAGCTGATCTCTTAAATGATTACGAAGATCTTACAAAATGCAAGCATTCCTTAAAAAGCAGGATATTACCTTTAATATTTATTTGAGACAATAATTTATTTGAGACAGAGTCTAGCTCTGTTGCCTAGGCTGGAGTGCAGTGGCACGATCTCAGCTCACTGTAACCTCTGCCTTAGCCTCCTAAGGCAGGTTCCAGCGATTCTCCTGCCTTAGCCTCCTAAGAAGATGGGATTACAGGCCCCTGCCACCACGCCTGGCTAATTTTTTGCATTTTTTTTTTTTTTTTTGAGACAGAGTTTTCGCTCTTGTTGCCCAGGCTGGAGGGCAATGGAATGATCTCGGCTCAATGCAACCTCTGCCTTCCGGGTTCAAGCAATTCTGCCTCAGCCTCCCAAGTAGCTGTATTACAGGTATGCACTACCATGCCTGGCTAATTTTGTATTTTTAGTAGAGGTGGGGTTTCTCCAAGTTGGTCAGGCTGGTCTTGAACTCCCAACCTCAGGTGATCTGCCCGCCTCGGCCTCCCAAAGTGTTGGGATTACAGGCGTGAGCGACTGAGCCCTGACAAGAATATTTTTAAGTGTAATTGTGCATTTATTTCATACAATTTCAACAGACATTTTAAATTTGCTACAATTTCGAGGGATGAGTAAAGATGTGGAGTTAACAGTTCTAAAACAATGGCTGCCAGGCACAGTGGCTCACACATGTAATCTTAGTACTTCTGGAGGCTGAGGCAGGTGGGTCGCTTGAGCCCAGGAGTTTGAAACCAGCCTGGGCGATATGGCAAAACCCTGACTGCACAAAAAATACAAAAATTAGCTGGATGTGGTGGTGCGCCCCTATAGTCCCAGCTACTCAGGAGGCTCAGGTGGGAGGATCGCCTGACATGGAAGCCTGAGGCTACAGTGAGCCACGGTTGCACCACTACACTCCAGCCTGGGGGACAGAGTGAGACCCTGTCTCGAACAAAGCAAAACAAAAACAATGGCCCACGACTGCTATACACTGAAAAAGTTTTCCAGGCTGAAATTTTTGTAGATCAATTTTAAGTAATTATTTAGAAGGTGAGAACTACATTAAATTATCATCCAGGCCGGGCGCAGTGGCTCAAGCCTGTAATCCCAGCACTTTGGGAGGCCGAGACGGGCGAATCACGAGGTCAGGAGATCGAGATCATCCTGGCTAACATGGTGAAACCCCGTCTCTACTAAAAAAAAAAAAAAAAACACACAAAAAAACAAAAACTAGCCGGGCGAGGTGGCAGGCGCCTGTAGTCCCAGCTACTCGGGAGGCTGAGGTAGGAGAATGGCGTAAACCCGGGAGGCGGAGCTTGCAGTGAGCTGAGATCCGGCCACTGCACTCCAGCCTGGACGACAGAGCCAGACTCCATCTCAAAAAAAAAAAAAAAAATTACCGTCCAAATCCAACTCTGAATGAAAATCTATAGCTTGGATGGTGCCTTTGAATTCATCTTGTTGTATAAGGTAAAAACTACAGATATGTGGGTTATTTGAAACTGGTTAAATACTAGTGGGCAAGAACAGAGCACTGTTTTTTTTTCTTTTGTTTTCATTTATTCATTTATTTTAAAATAGAGATGGGGGTCTTGCTATGTTGCCCAGGCTGGTCACAAACTCCTAAGTTCAAACTAAGGTCGTCCTGCCTCAAACAATCCTCCTGCCTCGGCCTCCCAAAGTGCTGGGATTAATGCGAGCCACCTTGCCTGGCTGACAGCAGTCTTAATCACTGCATAAACTGCAAACTAAAATAGGGTGGCAAGTTATTGCCCTTTCTCTTTTTTTTTTTTTTTTTTTGAGACGGAGTCTTACTCTGTTGCCCAGGCTGGAGTGCAGTGTCTTGGCTCACTGCAAGCTCTGCCTTCCAGGTTCATGCCATTCTCCTGCCTCAGCCTCCCGAGTAGCTGGGACTATAGGCGCCCGCCACTACGCCTGGCTAATTTTTTGTATTTTTTTTTTTTTTTTTTTGAGACGGAGTCTCGCTGTGCTCCCAGGCTGGAGTGCAGTGGCGCGATCTCGGCTCACTGCAAGCTCCGCCTCCCGGGTTCACGCCATTCTCCCGCCTCAGCCTCCCAAGTAGCTGAGACTACAGGCGCCCGCCACCACGCCCGGCTAGTTTTTTGTATTTTTAGTAGAGACGGGGTTTCACCATGTTAGCCAGGATAGTCTCGATCTCCTGACCTCGTGATCCACCCGCCTCGGCCTCCCAAAGTGCTGGGATTACGGGCTTGAGCCACTGCGCCCGGCCTTTATTTTTTTTGTTTTTTTTTTTTTTTGAGACGGAGACTCGCTCTGTCGCCCAGCCTGGAGTGCAGTGGCCGGATCTCGGCTCACTGCAAGCTCCGCCTCCCGGGTTTCCGCCATTCTCCTGCCTCAGCCTCCCGAGTAGCTGGGACTACAGACGCTCGCCACCTTGCCCGGCTATTTTTTTGTATTTTTTTTTTTACTAGAGATGGGGTTTCACCGGGTTAGCCAGGATGGTCTCGATCTCCTGACCTCGTGATCCGCCCGTCTCGGCCTCCCAAAGTGCTGGGATTACAGGCTTGAGCCACCGCGCCTGGCCTGTATTTTTTTTGAGACAGAATCTTGCTCTGTTGCCCAGGCTGGGGTGCAGTGGCCGGATCTCAGCTCACTGCAAGCTCTGCCTCCCGGGTTTAGGCCATTCTCCTGCCTCAGCCTCCCGAGTAGCTGGGACTACAGGCGCCCGCCACCTCGCCCGGCTAGTTTTTTGTATTTTTTAGTAGAGACGAGGTTTCACCGTGTTAGCCAGGATGGTCTCGATCTCCTGACCTCGTGATCCGCCCATCTCGGCCTCCCAAAGTTCTGGGATTACAGGCTTGAGCCACCGCGCCCGGCCAATTTTTTGTATTTTTAGTAGAGATGGGGTGTAACTGTGTTAGCCAGGATGGTCTCGATCTCCTGACCTCGTGATCCGCCCGCCTCGGACTCCCAAAGTGCTAGGATTACAGGTGTGAGCCACCGCGCCAGGCCTGCCCTATTTCTATAGCATCTTATAGGCATGTAAGGAATGGAAAAAGAGAAGTAAGTGACTGCTATCAATACTTAAATTAGCAACTAGGTCATGGCCAGAGCACTCAGAAATAATTACAAGACAGTCACACTGAATATTTTGTATTTCTTGGTGAAATTCAACTCAGGGATAAATAGCATATTTATGTTATTATCAGCAGATCTCTAAAAATGTATTATTGACATAAAGCTTATATTGTGAAGTTTCTTTTATGAGAGGGGTTTTACTATGGTACATACAATCTAGCTTTATAGGAACTTTGCTTTAAGAGATGAAGACAGTCTCAAGCACTCAGAAAAAGCTTCAGATGGTTACTAATGATATTTTTGGAAACATACATAACCAGAACCTTTGAGGGAAGCGTGTGTGCGATGTTCAGTGACCTGAACTCCACAGTAATGTTGAGGAAGAGCACCCTTCCTAGACGTCAAAGCTCTGACAGTCTTTACATACCATTCTGGGCCTCAATGACAGCAGGTTCCACCTTATCAAGATCTTCTTTGACACTCATCTGTTTGTCCGCAATTACCTCCTGCTGCTTATGCAGCTGTTCCTGGATTTCTTGGCTCATAACCTAGAAAGGAAGGATGGCTTAGGTATGGGTTAAGCATTAATTTGCTGAGTAAATTCTAAACAACATTCTTCACTCTGCCAACACACACACACACTCACACACTCTCACACTCTCTAACCCTAAGACCCATTTTGAACTACAGTTCCTACTGTCTCATTGGAGACTGAAAATGCCCAGTCCGTACAGGCAGAATTCCCTGACGCCATACCTTCTTCTTTTCAGCCTCCTGCTGGTCTTTCACCATCTTTTTCAGCTTGTCATTGGCTGCTGCATTCTTTACCTCCAGCTCCTGGCTCTTTATCCTCAAGTCGCGACGCAGTTCTTCTACCTAAAGAGCAAAGCCCACACTCTGAGACGAGAAACGTGCAGAGATCACATGGAAAGGGCTCCTCACTGCAGCTCACTCCCGTGAGGAATTTGTGCCTGTGGCGCACCTGGTCAACTGTCTCCTTGATCTTCCTGAGCCCCACGTTCAAGTGCATCTGCTGCTCCTCCAGCTCGCTCCGCTTCTCGTGGAACAGGTTGGCGTAGTGATTGATGAAGTCCAGGTAGTGGCGAGGGGTGATGGCCATAGTTCTGCCGCCTCGCTTTGCTAGTCGAGCATTCGCCTTTCAGAAAACAGTTACATCTTCTCACTCTTCGGGAAACTCTGTGACTTAACCTCAGAAAACAAGTTTGGCCTTGGCAGACGGGTGTGACATGACAGAAGGAGCCCAGCCCTCGGGGGCCAGAACACTCGAGTTGGGCCTCAGCTCAGCCACTTAGAGCTTTCGAGACACCCCCTACACTTCCAAACTTCTCTAAGCCCCTGAACTTCTCTAAACTGAGGATGGTGATTATGCCAACTTTAGAGGTGTACTTTATGTGAAAGGCATCACAAATGTCAGTTACTACAGAAAGGTTAGCTAGCCTGCTTCCACCTTTTATTAATAAGAAATGACACAAGCAAGAAAGGGGCAAGGCAGGCCTGACGTGAGAAGCTGCTCTGGTCCCTTGATTTCTGGAGCACAGCAAGATGATCAGACTACCAGGGGAAGCTGGGGCCAGAAGACATTCCAAGGGCAATGGAGACGGCCTGCAGGGACTGGGCAGCAGGACACCTACAAGCTCAGAATGGATGTCACAAACCTCTTCCGGGAGAGAGGAGTAGACTGAAAGCTTCTATTACAGAAAATCTATAGCAAGGATTAGCAAAATACGGCTAGCAGGCCAAGTCCTGCATTTTTCGGTAATGAGGTTTTACTGGCCACAGTCACACCCATTCACATATATATGGTCTTTGGAGGCTCTTGCCCTACAATGGCAGCACTGAGTAGCTGTGCTGGAGACTACTCCACCTGCAAAGGCTAAAACATTTACGATCTGGCTCTTTAAAGAGAAAGTGTGCTGATTCCTGGTCTACAGGAGGGAGTAAGGGCCTGAACATAGAGCAGCACTGGGAGAAACAGGCCAAGGAGGTCACTTTATTAGAGGCAGAGTCAGTGGGGGCACTAAAGTGTTAGATGGCTCCAGAATTTGCAGCCCAGTGACAAGAATGAGACGTTGTTAAGGAGGCAAGAGGTAAGAAACAACTATTTCCTTTACAAATAACAGTACAATGTCAAATATGAAGTGCCCTCCTAAGGTCTATTTATGGTTTTTTGAGTCTACATCTTGCTCTGTTGCCCAGGCTGGATTGCAGTGGTGTGATCTCAGCTCAATGTAACCTCCTCCCACCTCAGCCTCCTGAGTAGCTGGGACTACAGGTGCCCACCACCAGGCCCGGCTAGTTTTATTTTTATTTTTTGTAGAGATGAGGTCTCGCCATGTTGCCCAGGCTGGTCTTGAACTCCTGGGTTCAAGCGATCCTCCTGCCTTGGCCTCCCAAAGTGCTGGGATTACAGGCATGAGTCACTGCACCTGGCCTTAAGGTCTATTTTTAGAGCAATTTAGTTTTATGTTAGCATGATGGTTAGTTTTGTGTTTTATGTGTTGATCTGAAAATTGAACCCACCTGGTGAAGAGTCTGATGAACAAACACACAGCTGTTCACAATGGCTTCCCGATGGGATGGTGGCTGCGGCAGTTTATCATACACAACTGGCATGTAATCAGGAACGATGTAATTTGGCTTCTCCAGGTCCATCTTACTTGTGAATTCTTTGCCAACCTGATACAGTGCTTCGGTGGACCAGTCTCCAAACCAATTCAACACACACCTGAGAAAGAGGCCCACGTTTCAAAACAGCTATGAAGGGCAGGCTTTGCCCCTTGGAAGGACACCGACTTTCCTGACCCAGAGCCAAGTAAAGGTCCGCATACCTGTTGAAAAGTGCTGGCGATGTGGCTGCCCGGTCCTTGAGTCCTTCCGAGGACGGGTTCATGGTGAACACGACGTGGAGGTTACGGATAACCTGGCTGGTGAACCACTTGTAGAGCTCCTCGTGCGAGTCCAGCATCAGGCCTTCCTTCTGTGCCCCCTCTTTGCACTGCGTCATCAAGGTGGCATACTCATCTCCCTCAAAGAGACCAGGCACCTGGGAAACAGCACAGGGCTGACTTACTGGTCCCCCAGTAATACGTAACGCAACGCAACACGTCACCTAATTACCTCTCCATTGGCCAGAAGGGTATTCATTCGCTCCAGGAATCCAGAATCTAATACATTAGATTCATCCATTATAAATGCTATCTTTTCATTTTTACAGCCAGAGCGTCTCAATACTGTCCGCAGATCTTCATCGAAGTCTTCCCCTGTGTACTTCCTATGGACCTACAGAAGCAGAGGCAAGTTAGGTCCATTCCTACTCACTGAGCTCTGCACACACATCAAGAATCTGTTGCTGGGATTAAGAGGCCACCAACCAGACGCACCTTAATCTGGTACACACTCAAACCGTTCATCCAGGCGACAAAACGAGACAGGGTAGTTTTTCCTGCTCCACTAACACCAATCAGAAGCAAGTGGCCTTGAGGTTGACGGAATATTCTGAAACATTATGAGAACTGATCAATGTTAAGGCTTATAACGCCTTATTCCCCTTTTGACTCATATCTAGTGTCTACAGTATTTCGGACATGTTTTAACTTGAACTCGTATATTAAACGTTTGCTGAGCAACTGTTATTTGTGAGGTCCAGGAGGAATGCAAAGGCCGGTAAGACATGGTCCTGTCCTCCAGACTGACATGAGACTAATGCAATCCTAGCAGAAGGTCAAAGGGCCCTAATCATAGCAGGCATGCAGTGCTGGGGGGAGGAAGAATGAAGTTCTGCTTGGGATAAACTGAGGAAGGCTAAGCTGGACTTAGAAAGAAGAGAAGGGGGAAGCTGCTTGGCAGAGAAGGCTGAGGTGGAGGTGGTAGGACAGCATCAGGCCTGGCGTGAGCCGGCACACACACTTACTCAAGAGCAGCTTAGGCGAGAGGCGGGCCTGTAACAACAAAAAAGCCCACCTGTCAATCCTCAGCACGTGGTCTAGGACTTCATTGAACAGGACCAGCGGAACATCAAGTTCTTCTTCATAAAAGACCTTCAGCCTAGCTTTGACATAATCTCTTAACTCTTCTTGGTCTACTGGGATGTAATCCTATAGAAAAAAAAGTAATACCCAAATTACTTAGAAAAAATGTTAGTTATTAGACCAAAGTCAACTGTATTTCCACATACCATGAAGAAACTGTTGAAAATGCAACAAAAAAAGGTATCATTTACAACATAGCAAAAAAATATAAATTCACTAGAAATGGATCTAAAAACATGAAAAGTTTTTATAGAGAAAACTGAACTTCACCAAAAAGCAATGAAGATGACCTCAATACATGAAGAGACATACCCTGATCACAGAGGGAAAAACGCTCTACTGTAAAAATGTCAGTTCCATCAAACTCAACCATAGGTTCAACGTAATCCCCAGCGAAACCTCACTAGTGGGAGGTGCTTACTGTCTTGGTGCAACCTGACAAGTCAATTCTGCATTTCATTTGGAACAGGAAAGATCCCTCTAAAAAAGAAGCAGGTGTGAGGGCCTGCCCAATTTTTTTTTTGAGAGTAGCCTCGCTCTGTCACCAGGCTGGAGTGCAGTGGCGCGATCTCAGCTCACTGCAACCTCCACCTCCAGGGTTCAAGCAATTCTCCTGCCTCAGCTTCCCAAGTAGTTGGGACTACAGGTGTGCGCCACCACACCCAGGTAATTTTTGTGTTTTTAGTAGAGACGGGGTTTCACCATGTTGGCCAGGATGGCCTTGATCTCTTGACCTTGTGATCTGCCTGTCTTGGCTTCCCAAAGTGCTGGGATTATAGGCATGAGCCACTGCACTTGGTCTGGGCCTGCCCTATTAAACAGACTTATTACCATAATCAGGACCATGTGGTTTTAGCACAGAGAACAACCAACAGATACCTATGCACACAGGGAAACTATGATGACAGACTGATACTGTGGAGTAAATTATTATTTAATAAACTTTGCTGGGATAAGGGGCATACACAAGGAAAGAACTGAAAATGGAGCCACTGCTCACTCCATACACAAACTCAATTAGAGACGTGATTAAGGGTTTCAAAGATCCATCTATTTTTTTTTTTTTTTCCTTGAGACAGGGTCTCACTCTGTCACTCAGGCTAGAGTGCAGTGGCCTGATCTTGGCTCACTGCAACCTCCACCTGGGTTCAAGTGATTCTCCTGCCTCTCAAGTAGCTGGGAGGATTACAGGCACATGCCAACATGCCTGGCAAATTTTTTTTTTTGAGTCGGAGTCTCCGTGTCACCCAGGCTAGAGTGCAATGGTGCAATCTCGGCTCACTGCAACCTCTGCCTCCTGAGTTCAAGTGATTCTCCGGCCTCAGCCTCCTGAGTAGCCGAGATTACAGGCACGCACCACCACATCAGGCTAATTTTTGTATTTTTAGTAGAGATGGGTTTCACTACGTTGGTAAGGCTGGTCTCGAACTCCTGACCTCGTGATCCACCCGCCTTGGCAAGACGGGGTTTCACCATGTTGGGCAGGCTGGTCTCGAACTCCTGACCTCAGGTGATCTGCCCACCTTGGCCTCCCAAAGTGCTGGGATTACAGGTGTGAGCCACTGTGCCCAGCCTGAAAGATACACTTTAAGAACGTTTGTTCTTCAAAAGATCTTAGAAAGAGTAAAAAAATGGCTGGGCGCAGTGGCTCACGCCTACAATCCCAGCACTTTGGGAGGCCGAGATGGGCGGATCATGAGGTCAGGAGATCGAGACCATCCTGGCTAACACGGTGAAATCCCGTCTCTTCTAAAAATACAAAAACATTAGCTGGGCGTAGTGGCAGGTGCCTGTAGTTGCAGCTACTGGGGAGGCTGAGGCAGGAGAATGGCGTGAACCTGGGAGGCAGAGCTTGCAGTGAGCCGAGATCATGCCACTGCACCCCAGCCTGGGTGACTGAGCAAGACTGTCTCCAAAAAAAAGAATAAAAAAAGATAAGCCACAGGGAGATGTTTCCTATATATGAAAAAGAATGGGTACCTAGAGTCTTAAAATATATAGAAAATTCTACCAACATTGAACACACCCACTTTACTACTCCGGGCTCCTATCAGGCCCTCTGCCTCATACGCCCTCCCTGACGTGGTGAACCCTTCTAGAGAAAGCTGAACTTCACTGAAAGCCACTGAAGAAGACTTAAACACATGAAGACCCAATGCAAGGGTCACTCTACCAGAAATCTCTTCCCAGCCTGAGTTATCTCCCTCTGTCCCGCTCTTTCCTCCATTGGAGGGGGAGCTCCCTAAAGGAAGCTCTTACTCATGTCTATCACCTGGGGCTACTGAATGAAATGCAAGTGAAGACTGTAACTCAGTAAACATCCTCATCCTTTTCAGAGAAAAAGGACAACTCACAGCTATTCTGGAGAGGTGAACTCCATCTAGTATTTTAGCACATGAAACATTTTCACACAAGTTATTCACAATTGTCCTATTTTCAGTGTGAGGAATGTGAAAACAAATTTGTGAAGCAAAGATTTCTTTCACTGTAAACCCACTGAAGCAACACCTTCTACCAGATGGCAATCCAATGGCTTGACCCT
The DNA here is from genome assembly GCF_003255815.1 of Theropithecus gelada. Classification (NCBI taxonomy): domain Eukaryota; kingdom Metazoa; phylum Chordata; class Mammalia; order Primates; family Cercopithecidae; genus Theropithecus; species Theropithecus gelada. The sequence goes on along the minus strand of NC_037675.1, from coordinate 103,542,141 downwards.
CACACAGAAGTCCGAACCCCAGCAGCAGCCAGCCATACTCCTGGGAGTTCCTGCCCTAAAGCATCAGTGACTGCAAACCCATAGCCCATCACCGACGTAACGGCAGCCTCATTTGTAGTGCACTTCAGGACAAAGAGATTTTTCTTGTTTTTTAAGTGTTTTTTTGAGGTAGGGTCTCACTTTGTCACCCAAGCTGGACTTTTTTTTTTTTTTTTTTTTTTTTTAGATGGAGTCTTGCTCAGTCACCCAGGCTGGGGTGCAGTGGCATGATCTCGGCTCACTGCAAGCTCTGCCTCCTGGGTTCACGCCATTCTCCTGCCTCAGCCTCCCAACTAGCTGGGACTACAGGTGCCCGCCACCTCGCCCGGCTCATTTTTTGCATTTTTAGTAGAGACGAGGTTTCACCGTGTTAGCCAGGATGGTCTCGATCTCCTGACTTTGGGATCCGCCCGCCTCGGCCTCCCAAAGTGCTGGGATTACAGGCGTGAGCCACTGCGCCCGGCCAGCTGGACTCAATTTTTAAGTTTTTATTCTTTTTTATTTTTGAGACAGAATCTCACTCTGTTGCCCAGGCTGGAGTGCAGTGGCATGACCTCGGCTCACTGCAACCTCTGCTTCCCGGGTTCAAGCAATTCTCAGACTCCCGAGTAGCTGGGATTACAGGCATGTGCCACCATGCCTGGCTAATTTTTGTCTTTTTTTTTTTTTCGTATTTTTAGTAGAGACGGGATTTCACCTTGTTAGCCAGGATGGTCTCGATCTCCTGACCTCGTGATCCGCCCGTCTCGGCCTCCCAAAGTGCTGGGATTACAGGCTTGAGCCACCGCGCCCGGCAATTTTTGCCTTTTTAGTAGAGATGGAGTTTCAGCATGTTGTCCAGGCTGGTCTCGAACTCCTGACCTCGAGTGATCTGCCTGCCTTGGCCTCCCAAAGTGCTGGGATTATAGGCGTGAGCCATTGCACCTCACTGTATTTTTTTTTTTTTGGGACACAGTTTCACTCTTGTTGCCCAGGCTGGAGTGCAATGGCGCAATCTCAGCTCACCTCAACCTCTGCCTCCCGGGTTTAAGAGATCCTCCTGCCTCAGCCTCCCAAACAGCTGGGATTACAGGCATGCGCCACGATACCCAGCTAATTTTGTATTTTTAGTAGAGACGGGGTTTCTCCATGTAGGTCAGGCTGTTCTCGAACTCCTGACCTCAGGGGATCCACCGCCTCGGCCTCCCAAAATGTTGGGATTACAGGCATGAGCCACTGCGCCCGGCCAATGTTTTGTTTTTTAAAGTATTTTTTGAAACAAGGTTTTGCTGTTTTACCCAGGCTGCAGTATGGTGGTGTGATCACAGCTCACTGTGACTTCCCGGGCTCAAGCCTCCCAAGATGCTGGAACCATAGGCGTGAGTTACTTTGCCTGGCTAAATTTTCAAATTTTTTTGTAGAGATGGGGTCTTACTATGTTGCCCAGGCTGGGCTCAAACTCCTGGGATCAAGTGATCCTCCTGCCTCAGCCTCCCAAAGTGCTGGGATTACAGATGTGAGATACCATACCTGGCCCAAAGGTATTTTTGAGTAGAAGATAATTGGTTAGAATTGGTTAGAATTAGAAAGGGACAGCAGAACAAGAAGGACGTCTAAAACGCTGCGAGTCTGCTACCTTTGACAGCCAGTTGCTGTACAAGATGGGCCGGCTCATTGCCTTCTCTCTGTCGATGTTAGGGAAGTGCTTCAGAGCAACCGTGTCGATGTTCTCGTCAGTCCAGCGCCTCTCCTCATCCTCCACGAGTCTGTGGGGAGAGCAGCATGTGCATTTGGGTAACTACAGGCCATGGTGAAGAGGCACCATGTTTGTGGGTGCTGTGGGCTCTTCCAAAGGATGCAGTCTTTATCACACATCTTCCTTTACTATGCATGGACAAACCTAAGAAGCTGAACTCATGACAGCTTAGGCAACCTGAAATTTTATTTACTTATTTATTTATTTACTTTACTTACTTACTTACTTACAGAGTCTCACTCTGTTGCCCAGGCTGAAGTGCAGTGGTGTAATCTTGGCTCAATGCAACCTCTGCCTCCCAGGTTCAAGCGATTCTCCTGCCTCAGCCTCCTGAGTAGCTGGGATTACAGGTGTGTGCCACACCATGCCCAGCTAATTTTTATATTTTTAGTAGAGATGGGGTTTCGCCATGCTAGTCTCGAGCTGTAATCCCAGCACTCTGGGGGGGCAGAGGCAAGCAGATCACTTTAAGTCAGGAGTCCGAGACTAGCCTGGCCAATGTGGTGAAACCCTGTTTCTACTAAAAATATAAAAATCTGTCTCAAAAAAAAAAAAAACAAACAAAAAAAGGGAACTGTGATATATGTAGTTTTAGAGGTGTAAGACTGACTTACTACAAGGCAAGCAGGTGAGACTGTGATTGCCCTGCCGTGTGAGGACCTTTTGAGAAGCTGACTGTAAGATCTCCTATGTAGGCTACCAGGTGAGGGTCTACTGAAGGCAGGTATATACTTACTTACTGAAGCCAATATGAATTTGTAAGCACAACCGCTGTTGCTACATTTGAATTTAAACAAAATTCTCTGTGGTATTAGAAATCTGTGAAAATTATATTGTGGGAGACAGGGTCTTGCTCTGTCACTCAGGCTAGAATGCAGTGGCACAATTATGGCTCACTGTAGCTGCAGCTTCCCAGGCTCAATCGACCTTCCTGTCTCAGCCTCCCGAGTAGCTGGGACTACAGGTACATGCCACAACACCTGGCTAATTTTTCATTTTTTTTTAGAGATGGGGGTTTCACTATGTTGGTCAGGCTGGCCTTGAACTCCTGGGTTCCAGGATCCTCCTGCCTTGGCCTTCCAAAGTGCTGGGATTATAGATGTGACCCACTATGCCCAGCCAATTTTTTTTTTAATTGAAAAGGGGAGAGTGAAGGTAGTTGACACAGCAACAACAACCAAAGACCGTTTAAACAGCAGCAGAACTCCAATAAGAAATAAAAACAGGGCTGCCACAGCCAACACGCTCTGTACTCTGCCTTGCCTGCTCATCTCTTACAGTGGCTCTCAGTAATGTGCCCAGTATTACCCAAGAACCCCAAGGAGTCGGGTTTGAAAGCCAGTGATTACAACTAGGCAGTATTCTGAGACTTCTTGTACAGTAATGATAGGAAAACCTGCGGGATGACACCTGGTCCAGAAGCACAGCTGCCCAACACTTAAGCATTTCTTAGTCTGGAGGGCACCATCTGCCAAGTCATCTTACTGCGATTCAAACCACAAAACCTACACAGTTGATGCTGATCAGTCATCCGTTAGCGATTTTTTTCCCTTAAGTACTGGTCACTTAACTAGAAAAACTCAAAACTTACAAAACAAGAATTGATCCAAGTGGGCAACAGGTAAAAGAGAAAACCAGTGCCCCAGGGCTCCAGCTGCAAAGCCTCTGATGAGAACACAGGCTGAGAGTCAGGAAGAGGGATGGTGGTTATGGAGCATGTACAGTGGGCAGTTGCTGGGAGGCCTTTTAACTCAGCAGTGAACCCGTGCTCTGGGAAGGTTATCACAGGCAGCTGCTACCTTGTGTGGTCCCACCTGACAGTTTAAAAGGTGTATTCAAGTGCCCTGTTTTTTGACTTCTATGGTGTATCTTTAAAAAAAAGTACCCTGTTCATGGCCACAAGGTTTATGAAAGTGCCTTGCGTAAGCAGACAGTGGTGGGCAGCTGGTGCATTCAGTGCACTGTGACTTTGGTACCCTGGGGCGACTGTGACCAGTGTCCAGACGGGAGGCTGCCCTGACTGACGCTCCTTCCACCACTGGCACCACCTGGCTCTAACTTAAGCAGGCCACCCCTGCAAAGACCCCAGCTGGATCCTCGGCTTCCCTTACCTATCTTGGAAGAGACGCAGAGCTTCATGTGCCCAAATCCGAATGAGGCCTTCAACAGGCAGGGTCTCCAGAGGTCTCAGTGCTTCGAAGATGCCTCTCACCCACCTAGTCATTTCACGGGGTGAATAGATATAGTGAGGTTGTGTATCCTGGGTGAATCTCTCCTATGGGAATGAGAAAAATGGAAGTTACATGTCAATATCTTAGGACACAGAGAAGTGGTCAAAAGGTAAAATGCGGCAAAATATGTTTACATTAAAGAACCCAGACCCTGAAATATTTAAGAAGATAGCTGGACATGGTGGCGGGCGCCTGTAGTCCCAGCTACTAGGGAGGCTGAGGCAGGAGAATCGCTTGAACCCAGGAGGCAGAGCTTGCAGTGAGCCGAGACTATGTCAGTGCACTCCAGTCTGGGCAACAGAGTGCGACTCCGTCTCCACATGAGTAAACAATGCTGGAACAACTGGATAACCGTCCAGAACAAAGTTAGATTCAAGCTGCTCACTTTATGCTGAAATACATTTTATTTCATGATTTAAACATTTAAACAATGAAACTACAAAAAATCCTTCTGAAAATGCTCAAAATTAAAAGCAAATTAAATACTGGGAAAAAGCATCTGCCACCTATGACAAGCAAGCTGTCCCAAAGCATGAAGAGCGAGGGAGACACAGCAGGGAGGTCGGCGGCTCCCACTCATGCCCGCAGCCAGCGCTCCATGGGAGGCTCAACAGACAAATGCCAACAGCAACGACGAGAGTCACTGCTCACCAAATGGGCAACAACATTTTTGTTAATGACTCTTTTTTAAATGCTGCAGAACACAGGGAAGCAGGTGCTGCTGGTGGGAGTGTAGCTGGTCCCACCATCCTGAGAGCAATCTGGCAGATACACAGCCTTTCTATACATTTAGAAACTGCACAGCCTCTGTTCTCATCATCTACACATACATACGCACGCATCGGATAATGATCTACACATACATACGCACGTATCGGACAATGATTAAACATGGAAATGGCAGCAGTCTTAGTACCTGCAGAGAAAAGTGACTTTGATGACAGACTTTGGAGAAAGTCTCTCGGCTCGATAACATCTCTGAATAAAGTCCAATCTTTTTCAACAGAGTTCTCATTTTTTTTTTGAGATAGGGTCTCACACTCTACCGCCCAGGCTGGTGCAGTGGCACAATCACGGCTCACTGTAAGCTCTGCCTCCAGGTTCAAGCGACTCTCCCACCTCAGCCTCCTGGGCAGCTGAGACTACAAGCATGCACCACTACGCCCCCCTATTTTTTGTACTTTTTGTAGAGACAGGGTTTTGCCATGTTGTCCAGACTGGTCTCAAACTCCTGGGCTCAAAGGATCCACCCACTTCAGCCTCCCAAAATGCTGGGATTACAGGTGTGAACCACCACACCTGGCCAATAGAGTGCCTTCATTATGAGAGGAAAACAATTTCTGGAAGAGCAAAGAAACTCTGCGTACCTGAGACATGGTGTAGAACTCCACCATGGCAGCAGTGAGTGGCTCTGCGTACGTCCGCAGGGATGGAATGAGCCTCAGCATAGCGCGGTTGAAGGTGCCGTAGATCTGTGTGAGGGAGGCGGGGCCCGGGTAATCCACATACACGACAGGCACGTGACGCAGGAACCTGTGCACAGACAGCCCAGCTCAGCGCCCCTCCCTGACAGCGGCTCCAGGGAAGGGGCAGTGTGCCAGTGGAGTCGCCCTGCCAGGGCCCTGTCTGGAGGTCGCTTCCTAACCCAGCTATGCAGACTTGACATCAGTGTTAGCTGAGATCACACACACACTGCTCAGGCTTGGGGTCCGACACATAACAGTCGATGGAAAACACTTGAAAAAGAAACCAGCAAAGATGAGAAAATAACCGAGGCTTATTTCAGCCTCATCTTGGCTCTACAGATGAGTCTGGAGCAGTTCATCACTACCAAGAGATCAATGCTTTCATTTTATTTAATTTTATGAGATGAAGTCTCGCTCTGTCGCCCAGGCTGGACTGCAGTGGCGCGATCTCGGCTCACTTGCAAGCTCTGCCTCCCGGGTCCACGCCATTCTCCTGCCTCAGCCTCCCGAGTAGCTGGGACTACAGGCGCCCGCCACCTCGCCCGGCTAGTTTTTAGTATTTTTAGTAGAGATGGGGTTTCACCATGTTAGCCAGGATGGTCTCGATTTCCTGACCTCGTGATCTGCCCACCTCCGCCTCCCAGAGTGCTGGGATTACAGGCGTGAGCCACCACGCCTGGCCAACGCTTTTATTTTTAACTTGTTTTCCTGGCATTACAGCAGAGAAGTAACCCAAGAGGAACCCATGATAAGCAGTATTGTTTTTATTCTCAAAACCAGGTTTTTGTGGTGCTGTGTTTACAGCAATCCTGGAGCTGTGTGTACAGCAATCCTGGAGCTGTGTGTGTGTGAAGCAGAGCAGTCTACCAAGCTGTTTTACCTGTGTGAGAGGGGCTTTCTTCCAGGGTCTGTGGGGGGATTGCAAGCCCCAACAAACTGGATTCTCTCCAGCTTCACCCACGTTTGATCTGAGGTACGGTAAAAGCCTCCGTGCTCCACCATCTGAAGGAATGGACAGGTACTACATTAGGAGCAAAACGTGAACAAGAGACGTTGTGGGGCAGGAAGGGCCTTGTGGACAGAAACAAACCTGTCTGATGAAGGATATGACCCTCTGCGTCCCATATTTATCCATATCTGGCAAGTTGATTTCATCACAGAACAACACCAGCCACTTTCCAAGTTGAACAGGAGCCAAAACAACCCCGTTAGGCGTGCGCCTGTACTCGCAGTAGTGATCAAAAGTCTTCAGAAGCAGCTCTGGCGTCGTAGCACTGGAGAAGTTGAGACCCACCACCTTTGGAGGGAAGACACAAAACCACACTGTGAGACCAACCCCCCGCTCAACACCAAAAGCTCTGCTGTCCACCTCCTGGCCTCTTTACCTCCATGTCAGGCAAGGCCCGGAGGGCGCTGAAGAGTGTCATGGTCTTGCCAGACCCGGGAGGGCCACACAAGACCAGGGGCTTGTGCTCGGCCAGCCAAGTGTACAAGAGGGCTTCGTGGCGGACTGTGTCCAGTGTCGGCACGACGACGTCAGGGGCTGCCACCTTGTGCGTCTCCACTTCAATCTGAGGCACCTTGGCCTGCCACGGAGACCACTCTCCGCTGATGGACACCTACACACAGAGATGGAAGTGTGAGTCAGGCTGGAACCAAGGTGTCTCCTCACGAGGTTTGCTTACCTGAACACAAACTTGAGCTTTCAGAATAAGGAAGGAATTGGTCAGGCTAATCTGCATTCTTTGCTAACACATGAAACTAAAAGGATAAAGTCCTTCTATGAAAAGGAATACAATGAAAAGAAAAAATACTCAAGGTCCATGGTCAGGTTGTTCCAGGACGAGTTAAATCAACACGGGCTGTAACCGCATGCTCACCTCATAATCGATAATGGGTATGTTGGGCGCAGTGGGCAGAGGCACGGTCGTGATTCTTCTGATGTATTCACCCAGCTCTGCTCTCATTTTTAGCCGGCTGTCTCCAGACAGGGACCAGAGTATGGCATAAACCAGATATCGCTATTAAAAGAGGAATTAAACTTTGATTTTTTACAAAATTTCAACAACAAAAGAAAGACACTTACGGCAAAGTTAACCAAAAAGACAGTGGCTCCCAGTTTTCTTGCATCACAGACACCCACTGCACCTTTCCTAGCCCCTCAACGAAGGCTCTGCCCTCCCCTAGGAGAGAGCACCTCCACACAGGTGCAGCATTTCAGAGGTCCTCGGACCTGTGGTCGGGCGCAGTGGTGAGCTCTGTGAAGCCCCTGATGCCCCCTGACCTGAATGTAGCGCTCCAACTGCTCGATCTGCATGGGGAAGTCGGGATGGTTGGCGTTATACTGCGCCACGTTGCGGCAGGCCTGGTGCAGCATGGAGAAGAGCGAGCCCAGGCAGCGCAGGCGCGTTAGGTCCATGATGTGCTCCAGCTGGAAGGCGTGCTCTAGTGCCTTGGTGACCAGGCCGTTGGACGTGAAGTACGGTTGCATGATCGTGGCTGCATCTCTTTGGATCTGGAAAGTGGAATGAGTGATACTTAACTATCTTTCAAAAGGCAGGCGAGTTTCATGGATTCTAACCTGGTCCCAGGAGAAGGTCATATGACCTTGGAAAACTAATTTTGGATGAAACTTCGGTGACCAATCCTCATTCCTTCACCTTGGTGGTTCTCAAAAACCCTGCTTCCCAGGAACTTTGGTTTTCCCACTGAACATGGCAAAGAGCAGTCTTCCATCAATTTATAGAGAAAAGTAAGATAATGAAAAGAATTCGGTAAATTTTCCCATACATGACTTTTAACATTTGTAGCTGCTACAGCCGGGCTTCCTTGTTTAAGCTGGCGGAAGACAACATTGATTACACAACACTTGGCTGAGACTCACGCCTGTAATCCCAGCACTTTGAGAGGCCAAGACAGGTGGATTGCTTGAGCCCAGGAGTTCAAGACCAGCCTGGGCAACATAGTGAGACCACATCTGAACATCCTAGCACCCTCGCGTCATGATGTGTAGGTTCCACCTGGGCGTACCTGCAGCATGGGAGAAGCGGCCTCCTCCCCCTCATCCTCTTTGCCCTTGCGCCGCCGCTGTGCCTCATCCTCCCCTTCATCCAGCGGGATGCTGCGTAGCCTGGCCAGGAAGTTGTTGAAGATCATGTCGGTGCTCAGCACATCCTCACTGAACCAGACCATGCCGCAGCGCGACACTGTGGCCAAGGTCGCATATTTCAAGTCCTGTACCTCAAACATTATTCTCACCTTGAAAGAAAACATTAAGCAGATTTAATGACATAGGTTTAGAAAAAACCTGGACATTAAGATTCTTTCACCTATATACACACTGAAAAGGTGACTTAAAACTTAATTTTCCTATACAGAAAGTAGCCGGGCATGGTGGCGTGTGCCTGTAATTGCAGCTACTTGGGAGGCTGAGGCAGGAGAATCACTTGAGCCTGGGAGGTGGAGGTTGCAGTGAACCAAGATCATGCCACTGCACTCCAGCCTGGGTGATAGTGAAAACCTGTCTCAAAAAAATTTTTTTTCTGCACTTATTAAAAAAAAAACAACACCTACAGCTCATATCACTACAGTATTCACCATTCTCTCTACAGGAATCTGGGCAGGACAAGTGTGTGTGGCAGGGAGAAGAGCAGGGCAGACCACCGTGTTTAAGGTTTCCCACTGTTCTTGAGGGCACAGAAGCAACAGCCCCTCCAAGGGTGATGTCAGTAGTGACTGCGTCCTGGGTACGCACTGGGCCTGGATCCCTCCAGTCTCATACAACCTGACCAGGCATGACCAGGCAGGCATGCTGTGTCTCCAGTGTTTTTTTTTTTTTTGGAGATGGAGTTTCGCTCCTGTTGCCCAGGCTTGAATGCAATGGTGTGATCTCGGCTCACTGCAACCTCCGCCTCCCAGGTTCAAGCGATTCTCCTGTCTCAGCCTCCCAAGTAGCTGGGATTATAGGCATGCGCCACCACACCCAGCTCGTTTTTTGTCATTTTGGTAGAGACAAGGTTTCATCATGTTGGTCAGGCTGGTCTCAAACTCTTAACCACAGATGATCCACCTGCCTTGGCCTCCCAAAGTACTGGGATTACAGGCACGAACCACTGTGCCCGGCCTCACCTCCAGTTTAAAGATGGCGCAGGTGACTTGCTGGGGTCCCACTGCTAGTCAGTGGTTGAGATTCAAAGCAGGTGGTCGGACTCCAGAGTCTTAACCCCGGAGCTGTAACGAGGAGCTCAATCTCCTCTGACAACAGTTAGACTCTACTGATCAGCTGTCAGAGCGGAACTCGAGTTGTTGGAGTAAGTGCACTTTCAGACAGTACTCAGAATCCATGGCTGGTTCCTGAAGCTGAGATAAATACCAATCCTAAGCTTTGTTGTTGAAGGCTCATAAGCTGATCAGGCCAGAAACCTCGCATCATCCATGAATTGTTTCCTTCACACTCACATGTAGTCCCTCAGCAAATCCCATGCATGCTTTAAACTCCGACCACAGTCAGCCACCTCTCAGCACCTCTGCTGCTGCCAGCTCACCCCGTCCCTGATGCCTGGAGGACTGAGGCAGCCTTCAACTGGCCTCCTGGCTTTCACCCTGCCCTCTTTATTCTCCAAACGGCAGCCAGACGGATCTTTGTGGACATACACCACGGAACATCGCTCCTGCCAGGCTGCTCCATGGATCCCAGCTTGCCCAGTGTACAAACTCACACTCCCACAATGACCTCCAGGGCCCCTGACCTGGTTCGTTTCCTCTCTGGTCTCAGCCCTGACTTGTCCTCCCTAGTCTTCTCTGTTTTAGCTGACTGCCCCTTGCTGTCCTCATGCACACCGGCCTCTGTCCCAGACCTGCTACTCCTGCTTGTGTGTTCCTTTGCCCAGAATACTTGGGAGCCTTGGAACCTACTCCCTCACTCCCCTGTGTCTGCTCAAACCACGTTCACAGGGAAGGCTTCACATTTTAACCTCCAGCCCCCACCAACACCTGACAGCTCACTTTCCATTTCTTTTTTTCTTTGCACCAATCACTATTCATTTTGTTTGTCCATTTTAAGCATCACACGTGAGCAAGGGCTTTTGTCTTCCTGCTTTTTTTTCTTTTCTGAGACAGAGTCTCGCTCTGTCACGCAGGCTGGAGTGCAGTAGCGCAATCTTGGCTCACTGCAACCTCCACCTCCCAGGTTCAAGCGATTCTCCTGCCTCAGCCTCCCAAGTAGCTGGGACTACAAGAGCCTGCCACCACGCCTAGCTAATTTTTTGTATTTTTAGTAGAGACAGGGTTTCATCATATTAGCCAGGATTGTCTCGATCTCCTGACCTCGTAATTCACCTGCCTTGGCCTCCCAAAGTGCTGGGATTACAGGCGTGAGCCACCACGCCCGGCCTGTCTTCTTGCTTTCTTACTGCTGTAGATTTCTTTCAGCATCTACAACAGGGTCTGACTCAGTGCAAATCTACACCGGGCCTGGCTGTTTATTGATCAGTAGGTGTTGTCAGGCACCTGCACCATGCACTCATTTCCCAAGGGACAGCCTAGAAAGCCCCATTCCAAATTTCTCATTTTCCCAACTCTTTAGATGTATAATAGCTTAAGAAACCCTAACGACAACCCCACCATACAAGGTTAACCGATAATCACAGAATGTGCTTATTATTCCATAAGTGATAGAAAGCCATTAATAAAACCTATTAAAATGTTTCTCATTAGCCATGGAAATGGAAAAAAAAATCTAGCAGTTGAGATGCTGCCTTTGAAAATTACTTACACAATGATCGCTACTCCACGGAATCTGGGTCCACGACTCCAGATCTGCACTTAGCTAGCATATGAATTTTAGTTGGCCAAAAGGAATTATTCAGTTGATGACATACAAAAGGCTACTTACATTGGGTGGAAGACTGAGGCGCTCTCCATTGGGCAGAGTTAGGAGCTTGTTGTCATCCAGCACTGAGTTCAAGTTCTCAACCCACTCTGGATCCACATCGCCATCGAAGACGATCCACTGGCGCTTCTGCAGCTCGCCTCTCACGCTGTCGATGATCCTGGTCGGGGAAGGATTTTAAAACAGCTGCTGACTAAATCGAGATTTTTTTTTTGAGACGGAGTCTTGCTCTGTCGCCCATTCTGGAGTGCAGTGGCACAATCTCGGCTCACTGCAAGCTCCGCCTCCCAGGTTCACGCCATTCTCCTGCCTCAGCCTTCCGAGTAGCTGGGACTACAGGCGCCTGCCACCATGCCCGGCTAATTTTTTTGTATTTTTAGTAGAGACGGGGTTTCACCGTGTTAACCAGGATGGTCTCGATCTCCTGACCTCGTGATCTGCCCGCTTCGGCCTCCCAAAGTGCTGGGATTACAGGCGTGAGCCACCGCGCCCAGCCAATCAAGATTTCAACATTAGGCATGTTTACCTATGATGGTTTGAAGTGACCTTTAATTTGCTCAGACTTTGGTTGAAAATAATGTATACTCTGCTCTTGTGAGAGCAAAGTACGTAGGGCCCACATCCAGGAGAACACAAACGAGATCAAAGAAGACGTACTTTCTCAGCACGTGTGTGAAGAGCCCATCTGTCCATTCCCTGGTGTTGGGGTCCAGGGTTCCGTAGAGGTGGTCTTTGCTGATGGCCTTGGGGTCGATGATATGGGCCACACCTTCCACACCCTCGAGTCTCTCCAACGCCTTCAGCAGGACACGCCAGGCCATGCTCTTCCCACTTCCCGAGGGCCCCACCATCATCAGGCCATGATTGATCTGGGTGATCTGATAGAGCTGGAGAACCTGCAGGGCCCAACAGACCAGCACAGTGACCATCCCAGAGGAGGAATGGGGCCAGCTCCTCGCTCAGCCACCTCTTGTGAAAGTCAGCAAGAAACATTACGTGTAGACTTCTTTTTTTTTTTTCTGAAACGGAGTCTCTCTCTGTTGCCCACACTGGAGTGCAGTGGCATGATCTCAGCTCACTGCAAGCTCCACCTCCCAGGTTCCAGTGATTCTCCTGCCTCACTCCCCCGAGTAGCTGGGATTACAAGCACCTATCTATGGATTCTCTCTCTTTTTTTTTTTTTGAGATGGAGTCTTGCTCTGTCGCCCAGGCTGGAGTACAGTGGCGCGATCTCAGCTCCTGCAAGCTCCGCCTCCTGCGTTCACGCCATTCTCCTGCCTCAGCCTCCCAAGCAGCTGGGACTACAGGCGCCCCCCACCATGCCCGGCTAGTTTTTTGTATTTTTTAGTAGAGACGGGGTTTCACCGTGTTAGCCAGGATGGTCTCGATCTCCTGACCTCGTGATCCGCCCGCCTTGGCCTCCCACAGTGCTGGGATTACAGGCGTGAGCCACCGCGCTATCTATGGATTTTTAAAGGCAAGTACTGAAACTCCCCAACTGGAGAGATGTTACATAGGCCACATCTAAAACAAACATTTCCAAACTGGCGAGTTCTTTAGTAAGTCAGGAAGGCTGGAGCCAGTGGGACAAGACACCAACGAGCAGCCTCAACAAGGACACATCAGATCCCGCCAAGGACAACGAGAGACTGAATGGATGAGCTGTATGTTCAATCCCGTACAGCGTCTCTCAGGCTAAACACACACAGCTTGTGTAAACAATAAACTTTTTCTTAAATGAATCACATAGAGTAAGAAAAGAAGCCAATACAGAATGTAAACTACTTACTGATCAGCAATTTAGGCTGTTCATCTCTGGCACTGGAAAGTCTTGTAAGCAGAATTTTTACCAGCATAAACAACTTTCCAAAATAGTCATGCACTTAGCATTTTCAGAAATCGAACTGTATCGTGTAAAATTTTCAGGTTAAGTATTGTTTCCTCTTTATTTAAACAACAACAACAAAAAATTCAAATAGGCCTTGGGCAAATCTTCATAAAGCATATTATGCACCTCCACAGCCTCTGTGGACAGTTTCATCAAAGGGCCCATGGTTGTCATTACTGGACACTAAGGCCAGCAGGGTCTGTGAGGGCAGTGGTCAAGGAAACAATCCGAGTTACCTTTTCAACCCACATTCCACCAACTTCTTCTCCATCTCCATATGTCAAATACATCTCCTGACACACTTTCTTCAGCTCTTCTCGAAGGGCAGTCATCTCACCCCTGTGATACTGGACTCCAGGGAACACGTCCGACAGGAGGCTGAAGAGCAGCGGGATGTCCTCTGCCACCAGCTTCGGCACCATCGTCTCACAGACGCTCTGTATCAGAATCTATGGGGAGAGGGCTGGGCTGTGAGCAGTGGAGCACGGCTTAAGTGCCGCCCGCTGCATCCCCAGGAGGTGCGTGATCGGTAACTGTTGGTGAACAAAGGGTGCGACCATCACTAGCCCACATTTGTGCACTCAACTCACCGGGCCAACATTGCAGTCGATTCCAGTCATCCCAAGACATGTGAACCACAAGAAGAACCCACAAGTCATGGCTTAAATGTTAAAAAGGTAAATTTAAATAATGTATAAGGTTTGAATGATCAAAACGAACCTCTTGTTCAGGGAGATTTTCAGCAATTTCTCCTTCATCAACTGCTTCCCCTCGTTCCTCTTTCTCCCTCTTTATCTTCTGGATTCTCTCTCTCTTCACATTGCCTGCACTCACCAGCACACTCTTCAAAGCCCGAAGACCAAAGTCATAATGGCTTTGGGAAGATAGCTGCTCATCGCATAGTCTAGATAAGAAAAATAAAAGGCTTTCTTTAGAAACAGTATACTTTAAACAATAATAGGGTCAAGTGTCAAGAAATCAGAGATGGGTATTTTGAAAGACGTACCATCATTACACATAAAAATTGTAAGGTTGGCTGGGCGCGGTGGCTCAAGCCTGTAATCCCAGCACTTTGGGAGGCCGAGACGGGCGGATCACCAGGTCAGGAGATCGAGACCATCCTGGCTAACATGGTGAAACCCCATCTCTACTAAAAAATACAAAAAACTAGCCGGGCGAGGTGGCAGGCGCCTGTAGTCCCAGCTACTCGGGAGGCTGAGGCAGGAGAATGGCGTAAACCCAGGAGGCGGAGGAGCTTGCAGTGAGCTGAGATCATGCCACTGCACCCCAGCCTGGGCGACAGAGCAAGACTCCGTCTCAAAAGAAAAAAAAAAAAAAAAATTTTAAGGTTAAATGGGCACATTTATCACATGTAAGAAATATGATTATGAAGAATTCTAGGCTACTTACTTAAAAAATGGGACGATTTTGTTGGCAAGCACTTCAGCAGTGCGGAAGCCCTGTGAGTACAGCATGACCTGGGCGATTAACTGCCGGTCGGGCTTGGTCATCGCCAGGCTCCGGAACAGCTTCTTCAAGTTGTCAGGAAGGTTAGACCGGCCCGCGTAGCCAGGGTTCATGGTGATGAAGATGGCCATGTCCGGGCTCACCTTGACTTGTTTGTTCAGCAGCTCACAAGTAATGGGGGCAGAGGCTGAGAACGAGATGACAGTGTTAAGGCTAGAAATGTTAAAAAACAAACAAACAAACAAACAAACAAAAAACCCCATTCTAAAATGTCTCTAAAACAACAGACAAAGCTCTTGTTCTCCCAGGGAGCTGGAGTAGAGGCTTCCTGGGGGGCTGCTCTCTGGCCTTTCTTCAGGGACCACCAGCCACGCTCTCCCAGCCCAGGTGGACCCATTCCCATGCACCTCACGTGCACGTGTCCCAGGTCAAGCCACCAGAGGCAGAGACCACTATGTTATTTGGGCAACACAACACTGAGTGTCACAGAGAACTCAAGATAGAGATGCAGTCCACAAATGTGCAAAAATAAAAAGGAATAAATGCCGCGACACTGACTGGCTTAGATCATGGGAATTACCTGTTCCTAGCATCGACAAAACAAAAAGAACCCCAAACCTCCAAGCACCTCTGAGCCACTTTGGAACAAAGTGTATTCTCGCCTTAAGAGAACACCGATCGCAAAGGCAAGTGCTGTGCTTTCTTCCCCACTCCTTTTGTTTCACTTAGGAGGTCTGGGGAATTCTCCATAAGGCAAGTTGTTATTATGCAATAAAAGGAAACATTAAAAGCTACACTGTGTACCTAAGACAGAATTTCACACCTACCCAATACCTCAATGTTTGCCTCCTTCAGCATCCCACCCTCCCTGACCCATATGCTGGGCCTTTGTGTTGAACCGGGAAGGGACGTGGTCCCTGGGGCCTCTCTGACAGCTGCTCCTATCGTGATAAAGGGCTTGTTTCCAAAGACAGATGGCAGAACACTGGCCAGACAGGTGGCTGGGGAGGCTGGCTCTCTGACGACGTGGGAAGGAAGAGGGGGCACCGAGGGCCCACACCAGAGGACACACTCATTCCGTGGCAAAGGCCATGGAGGGCACACACAAGCTGTAAGGGAGCACGGGGGCATCTGCCTGGCTGAGGAAGGACTGTTCAGGTGTTTGGTTGTCCTGGGACATAGAAACCTCTATGCTGCTGCCCTGGAACAAGGACTGAAAGCGGTGACGCAGAACAGTCCTGGGTTTTCTGGGGGGAACAGTTTTGCTCTGTGGCCCAGGCTGGAGTGCAGTGGCATGATCTCAGTTCACTACAATCTCTGTTTCCTGGGTTCAAGGGACTCTCCCTGCCTCAGCCTCCCGAGTAGCTGGGATTATAGGTGTGCACCACCACGCCAGGCTAATTTTTATATTTTCAGTAGAGACGGGTTTCACCATGTTGGCCAGACTGGTCTTGAACTCCTCACCTCAAGTGATCTGCTTGCCTTGGCCTCCCAAAGTGCTAGGATTACACACGTGAGCCACCACGCCTGGCCTGGGTTTCTTACCTTCCGTCTTTAACCACGGCTCACTATACTGCCTATAATAGTGAGTTCCTGTGAGCTAAATTCCTATTTCTAATCCAAGAGGTAAAAAATCAGTTCACAAGGGAATTTCTCTCTACATTCTCTAAGTAATCTTTGAAGAAGAGGTGTCTTACTCTTGTCGTAGTTGGGGCTGGAATGTTCACGCAGTGCTTCCTGTATGCACTGCACCTGCTGGGACACAGCTGACAGCATCCGCTCCTCCAGGCGGTTGAACTCGTCAAAGCAGCCCCAAGCACCCACCTGGCAAAGGCCCACAAAGATCCGGCCCATTGCCTGGAAAGGAGAGGAAGAAAGAAGCTAAAACCACCTGCTGTGCCCTAAATTGTCTCCCCCTCTCCCTTGCCACAAATTAGTATGTTGGTGCCCTTACCCTAGTGGGTTTGTCTTTAGCAAAAGAGCATGTAAGGATGTAACTAAGGTTAAATGAGGCCATGAGGGTTGGGCCGCTTATCCATGGGACTGGTGCCCTTATAAGAAGAGGAAGAGGAATCAGAACACTCTCCATGCTTGTATTCCGAGGAAAGGCCTTGTGGGGACAAAATAGCCATCTGCAAGCCAGGAAGAGGGCCCTCACTAGGAACTGAACCCGACTGGCACCTTGATCTTGGACTCCCCAGCCTCCAGAACTGTGAGGAAATACATTTCTATTGTTAAGCCACACAGCCTGTGCTGCTTGGATATGGTGGCCTGAGCAGACTCCCATACCACCTGCCTCAGTGCTGGCTTCATAGGGCTCAAATCCTGACTCTGACGATCTGTTTGGCCTTGGGCAAGTCACATCTTTTTGAAACGCATATCTCCCCATCTTTGAAATGGGAATAATACTACCTACCTCCCATGGTGGTTGTGAAGGATAAATTAGAGTCACATCTCAGGTGAGGGGCCCAGTGCCCACACACAGCAGTTACTTCATGAACAATAGCCATTATCATGACAGATGAAAAGTATAATACCTTCTTTCCTTCTGTGCCAATAAAATCTCAATGACAAAGCTACTGTTTTTATTCTATCACTTTTTGTCGAATAAAGATAAACCTCCTCCATAACATGTGCTTATTCCAAGACACAGGCACTAAAAATGTCTTCAAAACACCGACATTTTACAAAAATATTACACTAAAGATCTAACTTTGAAAACATGAAACTAAAGTCAACTTCAAAGCATGTATGCTGGACACCTCAAACACTTCAAAATAACACCTATCGCTACTACAGGACTCAGGAGGCCATACAAACCATGCTGAGCTGCAACGCAAATGGCTTTCACAGGTACGAGCTTGATATTCCCCAAACAATCCCCGCAGGGCATTAGATTTTAGGTGGATCCCATAAAGCGTCTCACCTGGAAATCAAAGGTTTCATCACAGTTGAAAACTAAAACAAACCGTCCAAGCTGATGGCCAAGAGCTTTGACAGACTCTGTTTTCCCAGTTCCAGCAGGTCCTGTTTAAAGAAAAGCAACAGAATGCTTGAGTCCATTACCTAACTGAAACCATATCTTTAGCTTTAAAATAACTATAAAAAGCAACTCATTTAAAAAATCCAAGTAGTGGCCAGGTGCGGTGGCTCACGCCTGTAATCCCAGCACTTTGGGAGGCCGAGGTGGGCGGACTGCCTGAGGTCAGAAGTTCGAGATCAGCCTGGCTAACATGGTGAAACTCCATCTCTACTAATAATACAAAAATTAGTCGGGCTTGGTGGTGGACGCCCATAGTCTCAGCTACTCGGGAGACTGAGGCAAGAGATCGCTTGAACCCGGGAGGCGGAGGTTGCAGTGAGCCAAGGTTGCACCAGTGCACTCCAGCCTGGGTGACAGAGCAAGACTCCATCTCAAAAAAAAAATCAAAGTAGTAATAAATGCAAACAAATTTAAGATTTTAGAATGTACACACCACATAATTAAGTAGTACATTCAGGCCGAGTGTGGTGGTTCACGCCTGTAATCCCAGCACTTTGGGAGGCTGAGGTGAGTGGGTCACCAGGTCAGGAGTTCGAGACTAGCCTGGCTAACATGGTGAAACCCTATCTCTACTAAAAATACAAAAATTAGCCTGGAGTGATGGCGCGTGCCTGCTATCCCAGCTACTCAGGAGACTCAGGCAGAAGAATGGCTTGAACCTGGAGGCAGAGCGTGCAGTGAGCCAAGATCACGCCACTGCACTCCAGCCAGGGCGACAGAGACTCCATCTCAAAAAAAAAAAAGAAGTGCATTCAAATCCTTAGTTTTATCTTCAAACATTTTAATGCATGATTCCATCTGTCCAGATCTGTGGAAGAACTTACCAAATGGGGAACCCCCCAGCCTGGCCTCCAAGGCTTGTGTCATCGTCAAATAGCAGCGGTCAGTGAGGGGGGTCTGGACCAGTTTGTCCTGAACACCCAGGTACTCAAAGCCATAGTTAAATTTGGCATTTGCCATTTGAATTGACAACTGCTGTAACACATCAGTTTGCTTAGGGTCAAAGTAAAATCGCATCTGGCTGAGCCATTCAAAAGATTTGGCGTTGTCAATCTTGCTTTTGATCAAGGACCTTGTAACGTCTCTCTGGTGAACCAACTCTGTAATCTGAAGAGAGACAGTCACTTTAAAAGTTCATCTACACTAAAGCAATACAGTGCATTCTCGGGGGTTGTGGATTGTTAAACTGAAACTGAGGTTCTAGGTCCAGTTACAATGGCTTTCAGTAAATGTTCCAAAAGGCAAATTCACTTTCAGAGATGAGAGAAATGTTATTCATGAGATGGTATTACATAGAACCCAGAGCTGCAGCAAAAACAAAGAAACAGAAACACTTGGCTTTAAACATTTTAAAATTCTGCAGCTATCCTAAAACATGATGGAAGACTAGCTTTCTGATGTCTGTCCTAAGAGTCTGCCATGTGCCACCATGGGACTCGGAGCAGGCACTGCCCACGCCGTGCAGCTTAGCACTGCTGTGGCCACCTCTCTGGGGAGATGACGGGAAAGAGCAAGAGATCCTGACCAAGGTTGATCCCTTCCTCTCTACCGTGATGTCATGTAACCCCCGCATGCCCCTGAGATTACCTTTCAATAGGGACAGGGAGCCAAATGCCCACCCTCAGAGGATATCCGTACACTGTCCACTGTTCTCCTTGATACTATCTGAAACCTTTTTCAAGCATGATTTCCACTTAACTGCGTGGTTGAGGGTGTAAGAGTCTAACTGGTAAGGAAGGAGTCTGGTGCGAGACTAACCAAGTGTTCTAGCTTCCGCCTTCGGAGTGGGGGCTGCTCCATGAGGACAGAGTCTGCTAACACATTGAGGGTGACCTCCACATTGCTCAGCACGGAGTGCAAGGGCGCGGCGTCTCCACCTCCGCCCATGCTGCTCAGTGCCGTCTCCACGTTCTCAGACCAGGCTATCTGGGCTGACAAAACCACAAGCTGGGCCTGAAAGACACAGGAACAAGATCCCAAAAGATCATTTTAAAGATTGGTCCGCGTTTTCACCATGAGCCCACTCACTTCTACTATAGATTACCTGGTATTTATCAATCCAAGTGATGTAGGTATTTGGGTCAATTGAAGTTGCTTTACCAAAAATCTCAACTTCCGTAACAGACTCAGCCAGCAGTTTGGCCAGGGTGACCCTCATCTCCTTCTCTACCAGCGTGAGCCACTCGTTGATTTTGGGATGCTCAGTAATTGACACAGGAGTTTTAAACAGAACCTGAAATAAATGAAGAAATAAAATTAAAGTAACAATTTTAAACGAGGTGTGCAAAAATGTGAGGGAAGTTTTTTTTTTTTTTGAGACGGAGTCTCGCTCTGTAGCCCAGGCTGGAGTGCAGTGGCCGGATCTCAGCTCACTGCAAGCTCCGCCTCCCGGGTTTACGCCATTCTCCTGCCTCAGCCTTCCCGAGTAGCTGGGACTACAAGCGCCCGCCACCTCGCCCGGCTAGTTTTTTGTATTTTTTAGTAGAGACGGGGTTTCACCATGTTAGCCAGGATGGTCTCGATCTCCTGACCTCGTGATCCGCCCGTCTCGGCCTCCCAAAGTGCTGGGATTACAGGCTTGAGCCACCGCGCCCGGCCTGAGGGAAGTTTTAAAAGTTACAAACAGAAATTTACCTCCTCTCCTTCCCGAGATGAAATACCCAAAACAACAGAGTTATCCTCGTTCAGGATGATGCTCGAAACTCCAGCAAACATCTTCTTGAAATGTTTCTGTAATTTAGCGACATTCTTGCTGTTTCCAATGATTTCAAGCAAATCTTCATCACCCACAAAATAGAACCTAAAATTAAAATAACACTCAAGTTGCTAAAATATGATATACACATATAAGGTGAATCAAGGCAAAATTTCAAACTGCAGGAAGGGAAAGAAGATGTGGCTGGTGGTGGCAATCTCCAGCCCAAATTCAAATCACATCGAAATTTCTTCCAGTCCTTGGCAAAAGATACACACTTACCTAACAAGATCTTGAGGTAAGAGGAGTTCAACGAATGCAAAGAATTGCATGTCATCTGCCTTAGTAAGTTACTTTATTAACTCTTTTTTTTTTTTTGAGACGGAGTCTTGCTCTGTCACCCTGGCTGGAGTGGAGTGGCGCAATCTCGGCTCACTACAACCTCTGCTTCCCGGATTCAAGCGATTCTCCGGTCACAGCCTCCCAAGTACCTGGGATTACAGGCAGCCACCATCATGCCTGGCTAACTTTTGTATTTTTGTAGAGACAGGGTTTCACCATGTTGTTCAGGCTGATCCTAAAATCCTGACCTCAGGTGATCTGCCTCCCAAAGTGCTGAAATTACAGGTGTGAGCCACCACGCCCAGCCTATTAACCAATTTTTTAAAAAATCTGTCCAATTCAGCCTAAGCAAACTACTCTGAAAGGAAAAGATGCCACTCAGAAAACTGTCAGAGGCTGGGTGCGGTGGCTCATGCCTGTAATCCCAGCACTTTGGGAGGCCGAGGAGAGCAAATCACCTGAAGTCAGGAGTTCTAGACAAGTCTGACCAACATGGCGAAACCCCATCTCTACTAAAAATACAAAAATTAGTTGGGTGTGGTGGCGGGCACCTGTAATCCCAGCTACTCAGCAAGCAGAGGCAAGAGAATCACTTGAACCTGGTAGGAGGAGGTTGCAGTGAGCTGAGATTGCACCACGTGCTCCATCCTGGGCGACAGAGCAAGACTCCATCTCAAAAAAAAAAAAAAAAGAAAACTGCCAGCGATAAACACTGAAGAGATGTCATGCAAGCTGCCTTGGAGGGTAGATGATAGTTAAATTAAAGACTTAGGAAATCCAAGGTAGGACAATTTAAAAAATCCAAGGTAGGTACAATTAGTAATCACTGCATGACAGGGAAGGGAATGGTAATCATTATATGTATTATTGGCTAACAAAATCCTTGATGTCAAAACTAACAGAGGCCCAGAAGGGAAAGGAGATAGCTGGAAAAATGCACAACTGAAATTCAGCTTGACTCCAGGCCAAGTCAAAGCAAGGATCTTACCTGGGGAAAGATGACCGCTCTCTTTCCAGATATTCTCCCAATGCTTTCTGGATCTTTCCTAGCAGGTCTGCCAATCTTTCCAGAGACCTCTGTACTCCCTGGATATTCAGAACATCCATAACAAGAGGAGACTTGGACACTTTTTTCATTAGAGCCAAAAACTCAGTGCTGATGCTACAAATGAAATTAAAACATGCGTCAGCCTTTGCACAGAGTAGTTACCAGCTGCTGGCAAATCTGGCTCTCAGGCTGGAGGCCATACCTCTGAAACCGCTGGGTTTCCACTGGCAGCAGGTGCTTGATATCTGCACTGCCTGTGAAGATACCCTCCAGGTAGACCCACCGCCTCTGCACATCAATCCACACATCAAAGAGAGCCATGATCCTGTTCAGCTTATCTTCCCAGCTGAGTGCATCCTCTTCAAAAACCTGGTGGACAGACAAGAGGGCAGAGGTAAACTGCTAACCCTTTTACTCACAGACATGCCAAAACTCACTGAAAAATGCAGATCAGGATCTCATGAAGTAATCTCATTCACATGGTAAAAAACAAGTAGATGGGTGCAGGTGGCTCACACCTGTAATCCCAGCATTTTGGGAGGCCGAGGTGGGTGGATCACTTGAGGTCAGGAGTTTGAGACTAGCCTGGCCAACACGGTGAAACTCTGTCTCGACCTGAAATACAAAAATTAGCCAGGTATGGTGGCGCGTAGCTGTAATCCCAGCTACTTGGGAGGCTGAGGCAGGAGAATCACTTCAACCCAGGGGCGGAGGTTGCAGGGAGCCGAGATGGTGCCACTGCACTCCAGCCTGGGTGAGAGCGAGACTCCACCCCAAAAAAAAACAAAAAAAAAAAGCAAGCAAACAAAAAAACAAGTATTGACTGGCTGTGGTGACTCACGCCTGTAATCCTGGCACTTCAGGAGGCCGATGCAGGAGGACTGCTTAAGCCCATGAGTTCAATACCAGCCTGGGCAATACAGTGAGATGCTGTCTCTACAAAAAACAAAAAGTTAGCCCAGTATGGTGGCATGTGCCTGTGGTCCCAACTACCTAGAGGCTGAGGTGGGAGGATCACTTGAGCCCAGGAAGTCAAGGCTGCAGCAGTGAGCTGTGATCGTACCACTGCACTCCAGCGTGGAAGACAGAGTGAGACCCTGTCTCAAAAAATAAAATAAAAAACAGGTACCTAGTAACTGTCAGTGAAAAGGTATCACAGTGAAAGTGTGGGAGACCACTGGTGGGGAGGGCAAGCTTCCTTCCCCAGCGACAGCACCTTGTAATACGGAGAGAGCTTCATGGCCGAGACGCTGTTGATGTGCTCTTTGACCTTGTTGAAGAGGTCATCCCAGCCGCGGATCAAGCGGCACTTGTTCTGATAGTTAACCAAGTCTAGTTCATAAGTATTCCACACTTCTCGTATCTGAATTCAAACCAGAAAGACGCACATTATCAATATGTGGGCATCCACTAGTTGCACAAGGGACCAAGCACTATGAGAACCAAAAGGACCACAGATGACAAGGCTCCATTTTTACATAGCTCAGATCCATGTAACAGCCCGGAACACAACATAAAAGCAGCCGTTCAGTCTTATTACTTGCCTGCTTCAAAAATTCTTCCAAAGCCATCTCCCCTTGTGCCACAAGCAGTACGTCCTTGACAATAGCTTCATTTTTCTGCAAGTCAACATCCCAGATTTGGCCAAGGGTTAGCTCAGAAACAACCCAATTAACATGAAGCCTTTTCATGAGCTGTTTCCAATGGCGGTCTTTAAGTGCTTCAGATTTCAGTTCAATCACCAGCATGTTTATCTGTGGAGAAAGTAAACGAAGTGTCTGTGTAGGTGCACTTCTGACGGACACTCATCACTGTGTGACACTGGTCACCCACCTTCATGTAACCTTTCAGAAGCCTCTGAACAAACTCATAGGATGCATACTGTCGCAATCGGGCAGGGAAGCTTTTCAGCTGGTTCAGGAGGGCATCCAAATTTTGTCGAAGCTGTCGAGAGAAACATAAGATGCTATTTAGCTTGCCGGCATTTCTTTAAATGGAAATATTTCTTTAAAAAATGGTTTCAGGCCGGGCGCGGTGGCTCACGCCTCTAATCCCAGCACTTTGGGAGGCCGAGGTGGGCAGATCACAAGGTCAGGAGATCGAGACCACAGTGAAACCCCATCTCTACTAAAAATACAAAAAATTAGCCGGGCACGGTGGTGGGCGCCTGTAGTCCCAGCTACTCAGGAGGCTGAGGCAGGAGAATGGCATGAAACCAGGAGGCGGAGCTTGCAGTGAGCCGAGATCGCGCCACTGCACTCCAGCCTGGGGGACAGAGCAAGACTCCGTCTCAAAAAAAAAAAAAGGTTTCAAAATAAGTTTTACAATATTCTGGACAAATAATGTAAATGACATGCAGGACATTAAGTGATATCTTATGAACTCACAATACAAATACACAAACTTGGCTTGTCACGTTCCTAAATAAGGTCTGTAACTGTTAAAACAGACATACACAAACACCGATTTCATGAGATATACCTTTCGAGGCTGTACTGAAACCCAGGGTTGCTCCTTCATCTGATCGATTTGCTCCCAAACCTTAGAAAGTTCTGACCAAACGCCTTTGAGGTCCTGTAATTCTTCTAAGGCCACCTGTGATTGAGAGTAGTAAAGCAGTTGACTTTGGAAACAGAAATGGCCCCAGAATCTGGCAGGGCCCCGGAGATGAACAAAGTCAATGGCAGAGTCCGGGTGGGGAGCGGGACTCTCCACCCCTCCCCAGTGGTTCATACCTGCACGCGCTCTTCACTGCCACTGAGAAGCCCAGTATCTGTCAATTCCAGCGCCTCCTTGGCCTTTGCACACTTCTCTCTGTCGTCCTTCAGCCTACCAAACTTCCCTTCATATATGGTGAGAGCCTGAAGTGCCTCTTCTGGGCGAAGGTTGCCCTGAAAGCAGAGCACAGAGAATTGGAGCACAACGTCTCGGGAGAGATGAGCACTGAGGCTTTAAGATGGCGCATGGAGCCCACAGGGCTTCTGGACATTTCGGATTCTTTGCACACATCTTCATAAGGAAACATTCAACAAGATGTCTACTTTGGATGTGTGTACAGTAGTGAATTTAATTTTTACATCAATATTTTACATAAAATAGAATGGTGGAGCATCTCTTGATTTAGCCATTGTCTTACTCAGTACCCTAGAAGGTGGGAGAAGAGGCAGCACAGACTCGGTCTCAAGTGCACATCCCCAGTGATATAAGAGGACAAACCCCCGGGGCTTGCCAGCCATATCCTCCCCAGAGAACACAGTTGTTACATCAGTCACCTAGCTAAGAGAAGAATGAGAAATCACCAGAAACAGACTCTACTTCAGCATTAACACTACTATTGGCATACTTCCTTTTCATTTTGATAACTGTTGAGAGGTGTACAAAATATTGCTGTTTTCTACTAAGGCAAGATATCAAAAAACATTTTACTTAGGCTGGACGCAGTGGCTCACGCCTGTAATCCTATCACTTTGGGAGGCGAAGGCAGGGAGACTGCTTGAGTTCAGGAGTTTCAGACCAGCCTGGGACTTCATCTCTACTAAAAATAAACAGTAAGCTGGGTATGGCGGAGCACACCTGTAGTTCCAGCTACAATGCTTGATCCCAGGAAACAGAGGCTTCAATGAGCTATGACCACATCACTGCACTCCAGCCTGGGCGACATAGTGAGACTCTGCCTCAAAAAAAATTTTTGGCCGGGCGTGGTGGCTCACGCCTGTAATCCCAGCACTCTGGGAGGCCGAGGTGGGTGGATCATGAGGTCAGGAGATCGAGACCATCCTGGCTAACACAGTGAAACCCCATCTCTACTAAAAAATACAAAAAATTTGCCAGGGGTGGTGGCAGGCGCCTGTAGTCCCAGCTACTCGCGAGGCTGAGGCAGGAGAATGGTGTGAACCCAGGAGGTGGAGCCTGCAGTGAGCTGAGATTGCGCCACTGCACTCCAGCCTGGGCGACAGAGCAAGACTCCGTTTCAAAAAAAAAAAAAAAAAATTTTAACTCTAACACATTACTGGCACCAAGGTGAGGTGATAAAAAATATTCAAATTTTGATGACCAGAATCTTGCTATTACTACTCAACTCCTCCACTGGAGCAAGCACTCATAACCTAGCAGCAATAGCAGCACTGGCAAAAGCAGAGACCATCAAATCAAAATTAAAAACCAAGGACACAGCAGAACCCGCAGGGAGGGGCCCAGCAGCACGGGAGCGGTTACCGGCAGGATGAGACATTCACCAGCAGATCTTTGTGGAAGGCTCAATCTGTCACTGGCCTACTGTAGGAAACTTACATCCCCAAATGAGAAAAAGATTAATATTCAAAATACGTTCACATCTTTTCCATTTGTCTTTTCTATGCTTATATTCCATAAATAAATAAAAATTTAAAAATTTGAAAATTAGAAAGAAAACAAACCACTCGCCTGGGACCCATGATAACCCAACGGGATCCGCATGTAGAGAGGAGAGGGCCCAGGCATTTGCATTTACACGCTCTCCAGATAATTTCATGCGCCCTTAGGAAACCACCAATACAAATAACAAGGGGAGCAGAACATAAAATACATACAATTTTGAATTCCACTCCCAGTAAACCAAACACACCATTATCTACTATCGCCTCCGCCATCAGCACGAGTTGCCAGCCCCCTTCCACACCACCCTCCCCGGCATGGCAGTAGCCACCAAGCCAGCGTCCTCTCATCTACTTCTGTCGCAGCAGCACTACCACCTGCCTTGCCTGTCTCTTCTGGCTCATTTTTTCTCTCTCTCACTGAGCGTGACTCCATGAAGGTAGGAGGCTCTTGTCCTTTTCACTCACTGCTATATCTCCACGACCTAGAACAATGCCTGGAACACAGCTGGGGCTCAATAAACGCTTGAATGCAAGAAGAAGAGTGGATGTGGCAGTTTCTGAGTGGTGGCAGGTTTAATGGCTATGGTAACGATGGCAACAGAACCTGCCTCCCCACTACCCACCAGCAGCACTGGCAAAACCAGAGACCATCCAACCAAAATCTAATTAACTAGCAGCAGCAGTGGGAAGCTTGGCCTTTGTCTACAGGAAATTAAATTCTAATTTCTGTGCATATCTACGTAAGAGAATGAATGATCTAAGAACAGAAAAACTTTAATCCGTGAAACCAGCTCCTGAATGCCATTCTGGGTAAAAAGAGGTCTAAGCTGGGCTTCATATTTTCACATTTACTATCTCCATCTGCTTTTTTAACTACAAAAAGGAAAAGAGTCTTCAGTACTGGAAAGCTCAGTCACAGCAAGGACTTTTAGGCTTGAAAGAAAGTCACCAAATCACACTGCTGGGTGAGGAGCCTCCTGGGTCCCCAACAGGCGGGACTCACCGTGACAGGCTTGGTCTTCTCCCAGTCAGTCAGCAGGTCGGTGGTGCGGCTTTCCACGGCCCGATCCTCCTGGACAATCTTCATTTGCAGGTTTGCCACCTGCTGCTGAATGGCAGAGTCCTTTCGCCGCATGATGTCATTGAAGGCTCCCCACTCTCCCTCGATGTTGTCAATATAAAGCCAGGAAGGTGGGAACTGGAATCTTTGCTTTTCCAGTAAGCGCTGGCCATTGCGGTAGAGCTTTGAGAGTTAACAAATAAATCAAATTTTTTCTTCTATAACAATGATAGAAATTATTAATTAGAGCCCCATGAAAGAGAAGGCACTCGATAGCTATAAAACATGCAAGACTGGCCGGACACAGTGGTTCTCGCCTGTAATCCCAGCACTTTGGGAGGCTGAGGCGGGTGGATTGCTTGAGTCCAGGAGTTTAAGACCAGCCTGGACAACATGGCAGGACTTCGTTTCTACTTAAAAATAAAAAAATCAGCTGGGCATGGTGGCATGTATCTGTAAGCCCAGCTACTCAAGAGGCTGAGAAGGAGATATGAGGAGATTTGAGGAGGTTTGAGGAGATTGAGGCTGCAGTGAGCTAGGATCCTGCCACTGCACTCCAGCCTGGGTGACAGGTGACATGCTGCCTCAAACAAAACAAAACACACAAGATCAATACATCTGCTCTTCTCCTAAAACCATTCCTCCTAAGACATCATGGCCAGAGGGCGACTTCCTCTGAGAGCCCACTGCAGCTAGTCTGGGTGCTGCACTCCACTGCATCCAGATGGCCCTGGACAGGATACAAAGCAAGGCAGAGCTGGGCTTCACCCTTTATTCCAAGTTATTAAAAGGATACTTGGCCAGGCATGGTGGCTCACGCCTGTAATCCCAGCACTTTGGGAGGTCAAGGCGGGCAGATCACCTGAGGCCAGGAATTCGAGACCACCCTGGCCAACATGGAGAAACCCCGTCTCTACTAAAAATACAAAAACTAGTTGGGCATGGTGGTGGGCGCCTGTAATCCCAGCTACTTGGGAGGCTGAGGCAGGAGAATTGCTTGAACCTGGGAGGCAGAGGTTGCAGTAAGCCGAGATTGCACCACTGCGAGATTCCATCTCGGAAAACAACAACAAAAAACAGAAAAACCCAGATGCCAAGTATCTGCACTGAGTTTTTCATTATTTATTTAGCTTTTTGAGATGGAGTCTCGCTCTGTCACCCAGACTGGAGTGCACTGGCACGATCTCAGCTCACTGCAACCTCCACCTCCCAGCTTCCAGCGATTCTCCTGCCTCAGCCTCCCGAGTAGCTGGGACTACAGGCACATGCCACCACACTCAGGTAATTTTTTGTATATCTTTAGTAGAGATGGGGTTTTACCATATTGACCAGGCTGGTCTCAAACTCCTGACTTCAGGTGATCTGCCCACCTCAGACTCCCAAAGTGCTGGGATCACAGGCGTGAGCCACCATGCCTGGCCTGCACTGAGTTTTAACAAGCACATCAGGCTGTTGTAATAGAAATGATCTGTGGGCCATACTAAGAAAAGAGTGCCTTAAGGGTTGAGTCAGGTCATTCTCTCAGAATGCAAAATACTATAGAAGCCAAATTAAACTAGAGATCTAGTGTGATTTTTAAATTTTTATTTATTTATTTTTTTGAGACAGTCTTGCTCTCTGTTGCCCAGGCTGGAGTGCAGTGGCGCCATCTCGGCTCACTGCAAGCTCCGCCTCTCAGGTTCATGCCATTCTCCTGCCTCAGCCTCCCGAGTAGCTGGGACTACAGGCACCCGCTACCACACCCGGCTAATTTTTTGTATTTTTAGTAGAGATGGGGTTTTACCGCATTAACCAGGATGGTCTTGATCTCCTGACCTTGTGATTCGCCCGCCTCGGCCTCCCAAACTGCTGGGATTACAGGCGTGAGTCATGGCGCCCAGCTGAAAATTTTTAAATATTCATAGAGCTCACCTCAACTTGCTTCTCAAACTGCTTGATCTTCCGTTTCAAAGACTGCACATAGGTGATGAAGGTCACTGCGTCGGAGGTGCTGGCTGTGTCTACTGAGTGCTGCTCCAACTCTTGGCGGGACTGTTCAGAGAGAGGGGAGCATTTCATCAGAGAGCCGGGGTTTACCAGTAGACTGGTTACAGAGACAGAATCTTATGTCCTCACCTTTGAGATCTGGGAATGGAATTCCGTCATGTTTGATCCTAGCATCTGCCCAAATTTGCTAAGAACCTCCTTATGCCAAGAGTCATATTTCAAGTTCACCTTAGATTGTACCTGAGGGTGAAACAGCACACAACACATCATCAGCTCTTTTCTGCTGGCATTTATCCTTCCAATGAGTATCAGTCTAACAGAAATATTGCTTTTACACTTCCCTTGATACCTTTCAACTAGACAGCAGTGCTCACCTTGCCATAATCTATAACTACTGGTCCAAACTCTTTCTTGGTTTCCGCATTGTCAAAGGTTCCTCTGGCCTTCCTTATTTGGACCAGGAGAGCCTGCCATTTGTTGAGATCTTCTCCAAGTCTGTTATAGATGTTTTCAGCTTGCATATCCCATAAACACTGATACTGAAGCCAAACCTGCAAATGAAGAACACAGTTAAGTAATAGTTTGAGTTTTCATTTTGTAGAATACTAGCACCTCTGACGTTCACATTTTCCATTAAGAAGGTTTATGTCTTTCACCACTGTTAGAGAAATTCTCATTTGAGATTCTCAGAATTTTCATATCAAAAAAGAATAAAACTTACTATTCTCTAATGTCATGGTTAAAACTCCAAAAGATGTATCCTAGCATTTACTCTCTGCTTTGAAAGAGCAAATATAATCCAGCGAACCACACATACAGTCAAGACCTTTTAGCTCCATGTTCTTTATATCTTGTACTCTTAAGCGTCTAGAATAGATCATATGCATATTTGAATGAAATTAGGAGTTTCTTACCTTGACATATTGCTCAACTTCAGTTACAATGCCCATGACAGCAGAATACGACTCTTCCAGGGCAACAGGGCCATCAGGCATCCGTGTTAAAGCATTCCGATAGAATTTCTCTTCCTCAGTCAATTCGTAATGTACACCCACCTGGCCAACCAAAGCCGAAATGAATGCAAGTAGTATATATGAAAGCGGTAATCTAAGTGTCACCTTTTACTTAAATAAAATGAACTGAAAAAAAGCTCATGGCCAAAATGGCATTTAAGGGGTAACATCCACTTACCCTGGCCACAAGTAACCAGAAAGCCTACTTATATTTAATTTATCAAACCAATACAAGACACATTAATGACAACAGAGAAATGTGGCAATGCAAAAACAGCTGAAGAGTGCATGAAGCCATTTGCTCATTTTAACTGAGTGCCTGTTATGTGCCAGACACTATTCTAGGTACAAAAAGCAGATAAAAAAACCCCTGCTTGCTTACACTCTACGGGAGGAGAGATGTGATTAGGGAATAAGCAAAACAGCCAGAATGTCAGGTGGTGAGAGGTAACTACGGAGCAGAGTGAGTGTGGGCGCAGCACGGGGAAGGCTGCATTTTCCTTTTTTTTTTTTTTTTTTTTTTTTGAGACGGCGTCTCGCTCTGCCGCCCAGGCTGGGGTGCAGTGGCCGGATCTCCGCCTCCCGGGTTCACACCATTCTCCTGCCTCAGCCTCCCGAGCAGCTGGGACTACAGGCACCCGCCATCTTGCCTGGCTAGTTTTTTGTATTTTTTAGTAGAGACGGGGTTTCACCGTGTTGGCCAGGATGGTCTCGATCTCCTGACCTCGTGATCCACCCGTCTCGGCCTCCCAAAGTGCTGGGATTACAGGCTTGAGCCACCGCGCCCGGCCTGAAGGCTGCATTTTCAATAGTGAGGTCAGGAAAGGCCTCGCTGAGAAGGGGAAAGTTGCGAGAAACCAGGAAGAGGGGAGGGGTAAGTTGTGAATATTTGCCTCCAAGGATTCTGAGTTGAGATCAACAAATGTGAAGGCGTAGGGGCAAGAGTCTACCAGCATGTTTGAGGACCAGCAAGACTGCAGTGTGACGGGGCAGAGCCAGTGAAGGAAGCAGCAGCAGCAGCTGAAGTCAGAGAAACAATAAGCAGCACATTACACGGGGCCCAGCAAGCTGCTGGGCCTTTGGTTTTCATGCGTGAGATAGGAAGTCATTCAAGGGCTCTGAAAAGAGTGTCAGGATTGACTCAGAATCTAAGACTTGCTTTGGCTGCTGTGTTGAAAACAGATTTTAGGGAGGCAAAGGCAGAGAGAACAGATAGGAGGGAACATTAATAATTCAAGTGAGAGGTGATGGTATCTTGTACGGAGTGGGTCCAGTGAACAGCTCAGCATTCATTTTCAAGAGACACACAATGGGAGTCAAGGACACCACCACGATTTTTGGCCTGAATGAGCTGAAGGATGGGAAGTGAAAGACTGAGGGAAGATCAAACTCGGGGAGGCAAGGCTCAAGAGGTGCTCAGTGTGACGCCACTCCCAGACAGCCAAGTGGAGATG
Organism: Theropithecus gelada; assembly: GCF_003255815.1. Classification (NCBI taxonomy): domain Eukaryota; kingdom Metazoa; phylum Chordata; class Mammalia; order Primates; family Cercopithecidae; genus Theropithecus; species Theropithecus gelada. Next base: position 103,510,429 of record NC_037675.1, on the reverse strand, counting down.
CCATGCTGGCAGCTGGCCAGACAAGCCTGGATCGGGAGAAAAGGTCAGCTGGAGATATGAACACAGAGCTGTCAGCTTGCAGGTGGCATTTAAAGTCAATAAGACTAGATGAGACCACAAAGACGGTGCACAGGAGTGGAGAGGGAATGGAACATTTAGAGGGAGTTTAAGGGGAAGGCAAAAGAGGAACCAATAAAGGAGACTAGCCACTGAAGTGGGAGGAGAACCAGGAGGCACGGTGTTCTGAAGAGTCCAGTGCATCACGCAGGAGGCAGCTTCCATCAAATCCTGCAGTTAAGAGGTGAGGCAAGGACAGAGAAGCCCACTAGTCAGCAGGGTGGGACCGCGGGCGATCACACAGAGCAGTGCTGGAGGAGGCTGGATGAGCGCCTGAGAAGGGAGCTTCCTTATGAAGATTGCAGGGGACGTGGGGTCCCGTTTAGGTACTGAAAGAAGACCCAGAAGAGAGGGAAGAACAGCTGAACAAGAGTGAGGGGATGGGCTCTAGGGAACAAGGAGACTGCTGGCTTTAGTTTGTTAAATTTGGAGATAAGCAAGAGAATGATGCAAACAGAAACGAGGCTGGTTAAAAACAGAAGCATGATGAGAAAGATGCTAAGGATTGTATGTGGACTCCTTGAAGGGCAGAAGCCAATATCCAGAGCTTGGCTCTGATTAGCTGGACAGTGCCCAGCATTAGGTGATTCGGTGAAACACTACCATGATTTTAGCCATAGGCAATTAACTACCTCAAAAAAAATCCTAAAAGATCTGAGTTTATGTTCAAAGTTAAGAAAAGGGATAATGTCTTAACAAGATCACTAAATTCTGGAAGAGTCTGCAATAGCAGAAGTTGTGCCATCTTTTTATTGAAAGCCACTGGTTCTGTTTAGAAGTGACACTGGGGACTAAATGGTCTTTTGAGCTTTCCTTTTGCTCTAAAAATTTACCACGAGTATATTATATCTGAGATTTGCTTTAAGATAATCTGGTGGGGGTGGAGAGGTAGGGAAGAAAATATAAATAACATTGGCCACATGTTGATAAAGCTGTGTGGTGGGGGGCTCTTGATTCCCTCAACTTTTGTGTACGTTTTAAAATTCCCCTAATAAAAAGTGGGAGGTGGGGAGGAGAGGGAGAAGCAGGAATTGAGATTCCCAAAGAAGCTCATGGACAGAAGTTCAAAGAGACTACTGAGACCAAGCTACAAATGCCAAGTAACTAGCTGGAAAAAAAGGTCAGGGCACAAAAAGCCTCCCTAACTTTCCCCTGGGATGTCTGGAGTTTGTAAACAACATCAAGAGCTTACGTAAAGAAGCCCCATGAAGAAGTGGTATCACGAGCCCATGAGAAGCCTGGTCAGAGGCGTGTGCTTCAAGTCGCCAAAGGCTTACCTGGTACCTCTGACTCTGGATCCTGGGGAGAGACAGGACAACCATCTTCCAGGCAAACATTTCCTGATACAGCTTGTATCTGCACTCTTCAATTGGCGGATTCAAGTAGATTACCTGATTGGTTATTCTTAGCTCATGAACAACATTCTGTGAAAGAAAGGTTTCATTTTTTACTCAGCAATCTATTGCAATACAATTTTTTTTGTTTTAAGACAGAAATTGCCCAGGCTGCAGTGCAATGGTGCAACCTTGGCTCACTGCAACCTCTGTCTCCGGGGTTCAAGTGATTCTCCTAAGCCTCCCAAGTAGCTGGGATTATGGGCATGTGCCACCACACCCAGCTAATTATACATTTTTAGTACAGATGGGTTTCAGCATGTTGGTCAGGCTGGTCTAAAACTCCTGATCTCAGGTGATCCACCTGCCTTAGCCTCCCAAAGTGTTGGGATTACAGGCGTGAGCCACCATGCCAAGTCCTTTGGTTTTTGTTTTCTTGAGATAGGGTCTCACTCTCTCACCCAGGCTGGAGTGTTGTGGCGACATGGCTCACTTGACATTCTGGGCTCAAGCAATCCTCCTGCCTCGGCCCCCCAAGTAGCTGGGACCACAGGCATGCACCATCACGCCCAGCTAATTTTTGTTTTGGTTTAATTTTTGTTTTATTTGAGACGGAGTCTCACTCTGTTGCCAGGCTGGAGTGCAGTGGCACCATCTCGGCTCACTGCAAGCTCCGCCTCGGGTTCAAGTCATTCTCCTGCCTCAGCCTCCCAAGAAGCTGGGACTACAGGCACGTACCACCATGCCCAGCTAATTTGTGTGTGTGTGTGTTTTTTTTTTCACTCTTGAAATACAGAATTTTACTTAGAAACTGTTTAAAATAGAAAAAAACCCTGTCAAGAAAGACCAGGTGGAAAAATGGGTTCTCAATAAAACGGAATTTTAGGGCAACAGAAGTCTAAGAGGCCACACAAGAGGAAGAGCACTACTGCCGTCTGAACCATGGCTGGCCACTCGCATTTTCTGGCACCGTTAATCACTGAGTCTGGTTTCCTCCGAACTCCACACAGCACGCACTACACAACAATTTTATCATACAACACTTGCTTTCTACACACATTTCAGGACAAGCTACCACCAGAAACAAATCAATACAAATACATCAGAGGCTGAACAATCTCAGTAGCGGGTGAGACACATTTGGCAGAATCCTACCAAAAAAGGAACTGAATAGGCTGTGGGCAAAGCAAATGAGGGAGTTAAGGAATGAAATATTTTAAATATTAATAATTAATTAAGACACGGTACTATATTTTCTGCAAAAGAAAATTAACATTTAGTAACACACTAATGAATTTTATCTCCAAAGAGATTAGTGCACGGCAAAGTATTCGGATTACAGTGGAGAGCTGTGGACAGCAGACACTGAAAACACCCCAGTCTGGCAGATCCCAAGGTAACGATGGCCTTCACTGACCACTCCCTTTGCCAGAGGTCCAGAAAGAGCTTGCAGCATGATCACCTGCCTGCTGGACTTCCAACTCTAAGCATCAAACTTCAAGGAGCCAAAGAGGAGTCCCCAGTGGGCAAGGGGAACAGAGAAGAGAAACGTGGTAAATGTAAATCTAAAAGACAGTAAAATGGGATACAATCCCCATTCAAATTCCAGAGATGTGGGCAAGTCCCCAAAACTAGTTGTTAGATTAAAAAACTGAGCACACCTCACTTCCCCAAAAACATAATACATAGAAATTTCGGGGATAACTGGAAAAATAGAGAAATGCTCAGGGAAAACTGAGCTCTTCAACTCGAACATCTCAGGGCTGAAACACATCCTCTATTATCCAGGCAACGATGCCACTTGCTTTTTAGCAGGAATGCAATTGGTCAATGACACCAAATAACTTTACAGGGCAACTTTTTAAATGTTCCTTTTAGACCAAAGCCTAGGCCTAGCCTTGCAAGACCTGTGACAGCAGCTTCCAAAGGTTCCAAGGTCTGGCCCTTCCTTCCCAGACCCAATGTCAAACGCAAAATCTCCTGTCATGTTACATTTTATATTTTGAAATATGGAAGCATATTCTGAATACTCTTAAGGCATTTATTTATTACAGGATTCTCTGATTTCACATTAGCTTAAAATTGAGTCTTTCCATTTCTCCACTGAGGTGGCCGCCTCAGCACATTACACAACACCTTCTCCCATACTCAGTGTGACCTGCATCCACACGGTCAGCCCCACGGCCAGCCTCTTTGTCTCCCAGGTGAACCAACTACATGTTAATACTGCTCTGCTACAAGGTAAAAGCTCCTACCTCAAACTTACTGGAAAAGGAGTGAAACGTCTGCAAAGTGCTCTTTAAGAAGAGGGACTTTTTCCTTATGAAAAGAAACCAGTGAGTCCTCTAAGGATAACGAAAGTGCTCTAAGGATAACAGGTACTCAACGAATGTCCCTTCATCTGATGGGACATAAGTATATGACGGTCTCAATATAATGACCTTGAGACCTGAGAAACTAGCACCACTGAAGCAGTAATACAAGTCAGGTTATCAGTTGTCGGGCAATGACTTAGGTTGACCAAGGTCAGGTAAGTCTGTGCCACCTGCCAGTGCTTTAAGCTAAACAAGAATTCCAACTTAGTCTCCACTAGACAGTCATGTGTTGCTGAACAACAGGGACACGTTCTGAGAATCACGGTTAGGCGATTCTGTCACTGTGCAAACTCTACAGCATGTACCTACACAAGTCGAGTTGACAGAGCTGACTGCCCACCTAGGCTACGTGGCATGGCCGATCGCTCCTGGGCTGCAAATCTGCACAGCATGGTACTGTACTGAATACTGCAGGCAAGTGGAACACAATGGTAAGTATCTGTGTATCTAAACATATTTCAACATAGAAAACGGACAGTAACGGGAGGCTGAGACAGGAGAATGGTGTAAACCCGGGAGGCGGAGCTTGCAGTGAGCTGAGATCCGGCCACTGCACTCCAGCCTGGGCAACAGAGCGAGACTCCGTCTCAAAAAAAAAAAAAAAAAGAAAAAGAAAAGGGACAGTAAAAATATGGTATTGTAATCTTCAGGACCACCATTGTATATGTGGTCTGTCGTTGACTGAAATGTCATTATGCAGTGCATGACTGTAATTGTATCAATTCAGAAACACTCATTTGCTTCTCTGGGACTTGGTATTCTAAAAAATATGCTCTGGGGATGAATATCCAATAATAGTAATAGCCAAAGGTAAAAATAGAAATATTCAAAAATGAAAACATTTTTCAAGTGTAAGGGAAAAAAATAAAAAGGTAAAGTGTAGGTAGGGAAACAAGGCCAACTGTTTCTCCCAGATCAAAGATTTTACTGTTTTGTGAGGCCTTTTTATTGGTGAATATAACACAAATACTACAAACACTTACTGTAAGGTGGATTCCTGCGTAACCACCACCAACAGCAGCAGATAGGGCCTGCTTACACAGTGCTAGTTGACAGGAGCATTCAGTTGTGTAGAAAGCTTGCTAAGCTCCACACCAATGGGGAAGAGATGGCTCGGGAGGCACAGACTACTACTCTGTGCGGTGGCCACCGTGTGCCACCTTCTTCCCAAGGATGTGGACTGAGACCTTTGTTAAAACAGTAGAGTACGTTTCAACGTCACGGTCTGAACACTTTCTTCTGGTGGATTACCTGCAGTTCTTGAAATAATTTACTGCATGAATGTTGGGTAAGACATTTTTTTCCACAGTGTAGTTTTCTTTTCTAAAATTTAATTTTTCATTTTTTAGGACTTAAAATAATTATTTTAGACTTACAGGAGAGTTGCAAGGGAAGTACAAGGAGTTTCCACATATCCTCCACCAGCTTTCTCTAATGTTAACATCTCGCATGAGAGTGAGGGATTTTGGAAAAGGAGTGCAGAGGTGACCTGCCCTTCCCTTCCCATCACATCACATCGGAGGGCACATGACACCTGCACATCGCCCGGGTGAGGCTGACCTTCATCACCTGGTTAAGGTGGCATCTGCCAGGTGTCCACACTAAGTGACCTTTTCATAGGTGCTTTTTAACGGGAGAGTTTTGTTATTGTACTTACTAGCAAATAGAATGCCACAGAAGTACTCACTTTGATCTTTGGCTCTCCACCAGGCTTGTGACTAACTTGTGGAGCATCCGTGTCCATGTCAACTTCTGCTTTATCTTCAGCTTGTCCAAGAAGAACCTGGGTCCAAGCTCTTAGGCCAGCTTGCAGACGGACGCCCAATATTCTTTCAATCTACAGACAATGTTATATCAGAGAATAGTGTTTCTTCTAAAAGTTAGCTCACAAAGCAAGTTAATTAGAAAGTGGTAGGTGTTTCAGATCAAAGATACACAGTTCTTAACTATAAGCCTTCATCTCTCTCTTCTCAGAATCTCACTTTCTCCCAGCCGCAGATCACTTGTTAGGCTGTGTTCTCCATCTTTGGATACCGAATCACCAATCCTTCACAACCTGTAACCTCTGCTATAAAATATCCTCCTCCCCAGCACTCTCCTCTGGCGTGCTCTCTGAAGTCCACCAATGAGAAAAGGAATGGATTGGTAAGTGTGCAGAAAAGCAAGGAAGGGCAAATAGGAAGTTATCAAATATCCAGCAAATAAAGGGAGCACTTTCTCCTCCCTCTTGTCTCCCTGCTTCCAACTTAAACTTGATGTGAGTACTGACATGCAGTATCATAATTCAGTTCCTTTTTTGTGTGTGTGACAGGGTCTCACTCTGCCACACAGGCTGGAGTGCAGTGGTGCAATCTCGGCTCACTGCAACCTCCGCCTCCTGGGCTCAAGTGACCTCCCGCCTCAGCTTCCTGAGTAGCTGGGACTACAGGTGCTCGTCACCACACCTGGCTAGTTTTTGTATTTATAGTAGAGATAGGGTCTTGCTATGTTGCCCATGCTGGTCTTGAACTCCTGGGCTCAAGCGATCTGCCTGCCTCGGCCTCTCAAAATGCTAGGATTACAGGCGTGATGAGCCACTATGCCTGGCCACAATTCAGTTCTATCATTAGTTAAATGAGAGAGATTTTGGAGGGGAAGTGAACTATCACAGATAATTTCCAGGGAAAAATACTTTTTAGTGACAAACTAATAAACTTACTGGAGGGTAAGCAGAAGAAAAAGGAGGAACACGCAAGCAAATTCTAACCCTTACCTCCATGTCAAGCTTGTTGACCCAGATGGGCAAATTGGAATAGGAGTGCAGATTTAAGTCATCCACTGCTTTCTGGACTCTGTTCAAGATCTCTGAGAATGTCTTATGGTCATACATACAAGTTTCCAAGGAACGGACCTCTAGGTCTATTTTTTCTTCAATGATCAGCAGATCATCCACCTGAAAGAAGAAATATTTAATATTTAAAATACCCACTCACACTCTGTTCCTTTATTCTCACACAACGTTCTCCTCGGGTATTATAAATTGACAAATGCTCCAGGCAGTTCTTCCATAAGTAGCTAATCCTAGCTGCTGGGGTGAGAACACTAATCTCCACTCGCATGTCCTTGCAGAGGGAAGGAAAATGCATGGAGCCCCCCCAGCTTCGCTTCCCTTACTCCCACTCACGGAAGGGGTGGCCTCTGACGGGTAAATGTGGGAGAAGGAAACAAACGTGCTCTGTTCAGCTCCTCCTGTGACTGGTGAGCCAGCCTTGCTGTCGTATGCATCTGCTCTGCTGGCAGCCGCGGGCTCTGGGTAGGTCATTAGCAGGCCTCCATGGCTGCAGACCTAGAGCCTGCTCTGCATTCAGCTGCATCAGCAATAACACTGCATTCTGCTCTCTGTCAGACTCCTGTGTCCTTTAGCTCTCCACTTGTTTCTAAACTCAGGTTGTTACTTAATGGCCTCCCTGAAGCCCCAGCACCATCTAACAGCCTGGTGAGTACAAAGGGTCGTCCTCCCTTGCAGCTCACACGGCCGTATGCTGCATCAACCATGCGTGCCTTCTTCGGGAGACCTGGTGTTTTAGCTGAGCTCGCTATTACCGTGCCTCATTCATTACCAGGACACCTGAGGATTACACGAGAGCATACCTTTTCTTGGAAGTTGAAGACAGTCTCTGCTAAGCGCTGTACATACGGGTCAAGTTTGTAGGATTCCCACACCAACGCAATGCCTTCTGCGATCAGGGCCTGCACTTCCTTTTTCAAGCCAGCCACCAAAAGCGAAATGGTGTTCCGCTCCTCCACCTTCTCGCAGGTCCGTTCATAGGTACGAACGCTCTCGATCAGTGAGATGGCAAATGGGTAAAGCTGGTTTGCCTGATGGGCTTTGTTCACAATCGCCAGTGGGACTCGGAAACCAAGCCACTTGAGGTTCCGGACTTCTTTGGATAGTGTGATAATCTCAGGAAGAAAGTTAACTTTCAGCTTAAGCACATTTCCAGTTCGGCCCCGAACCCGAGTACTTTCAATAGTGAAAATGCGCCCCGAGACACCGAGGTTACGCTGCTGCACCTTCCTTGCCCAGTCATCAAAGATCTCCTGTGTGTTAAGCTTCATACGGAAGCTGTCTCCATCCTGCTTCAGCTTCTGCCCCTCCACGTGATTTTCCCAGCCCTTGCCAAGGACATCTTCCACCCGCTTCATGTAGGCTGTCAGCTGCCTGTCGATCTGTTTAGCCCAGATGATAGACCCCGACACGGGGGGCAAGTCACGAACGTGACTCATCTTACAAGCCTGACTCTGTGGGTACTGGACCTTGAACTTGTCGTGAAGAGACTCGATGTCATCTTTCACACGCTGGATCAGCTGGGTCTGGTATTCGCGAATGGCCCCACGGATGTGAGGTCTGACAAACAGTGCATTAAACCTCGAGAAAATCCTGAACATCTCGTTGGCATTCTTGGCTGTCCCAAGCTGATCTCGAAGGCGAGCAGTGATCCGGGTCTCCACTCTGTCGATCCTCTCATCGTACCTCTTCATCGCAGCCTCCCAGGCTTCCGTGCCCTCTTTGGAAACATCCAGCCCGTCCACTTCCTTGACATTCTCATAAGCAAGGTTTACTTCCTCAATGGCATTCGCATCTGCAGCATCAAAGAGAACCTCAGCCACTTTCATATCTTGGGGTTCGGGGACCTCTCCTTGATTCTGTTGTGCAACTGCTGTGACCTAAAGGAGAAAGAGATGTAATCAAGAAATGCTGACCGATGAAGGCTTTAAAATTTATTTTAAACTGGGCACAATGGCTCACGCCTATAATCCCAGCACTTTGGGAGGGTGAGGCGGGTGGATCACCTGAGGTCAGGAGTTCGAGACCAGCCTGGCCAACATGCTGAAACCCCGTCTCCACTGAAAATACAAAAATTAGCCGGGCGTGTTGATGCAGGCCTGTAATCCCAGCTACTTGGGAGACTGAGGCAGGAGACTCACTCGAACCCAGGAGGTGGAAGCTGGAGTGAGCTGAGATCACAACACTGCACTCCAGCCTGGACAACAGAATGAGACTCTGTCTTAAAACAAATAAATAAATAAAATAAACTTTATTTTTATTTTTTATGAGACAGGGTCTCACTCTGTGCAGCCTCTAACTGCTGGGCTCAGGTGATCCTCCCACCTCAGCCTCCCAAAGTGCTGGAATTACAGGTGTGAGCCACCATGCCTGGAAGACTTTTAAAATTCTGTTGTATATACCACACAAAAGCTACCAATTAGCAATACGGATTTTTAAACTTTGAGTCAAACACATTAGAACCACAACTTAGCAAAGCCAAGTAATATACTATAGAGTATATTTTAACTCTGTACTACAAAGGTTTTTCAGACAATATGGTTTCGTTGGAGTAGATTTTTTTTAAAGAAGAACTGGTGAAGAAGAATGAAAGATAGGCCGGGTGCAGTGGCTCACGCCTGTAATCCTAGCGCTTTGGGAGGCCAAGGAGGATGGATCACAAGGTTAGGGGTTCAATACCAGCCTGGCCAACATGGTAAAACCCCGGCTCTACTAAAAATACAAAAAATTTGCCGGGAATGGTGGCACGTGCCTGTATTCCCAACTATTCGGGAGGCTGAGACAGGAGAATCGCTTGAACCTGGGAGGTGGAGGTTGCAGTGAGCCAAGATCATGCCATTGCATTCCAGCCTGGACGACAGAGCAAGACTCCGTCTCAGAAAACAAAGAGAAATGAAAGATAAATTCAGAAGAGAAAAAAATATATATAAAGAAATTACTCATTTAATTATTTTAATAAATCTCAGGTATATGTAATTACTATCCATGTTTTACAGAAGAGGACTCTCAGAAAAAGAGATTAAATAAAGTGTTCCAGTCACAGAGCTACTAAATGGTGGAATTAGGATTTAGAACCCAGGAAGTCTGACTCTAGGGTCCTTGCAAGATGGAGGAAGGGACAAATGGATGGAAAACACTAATTAAGATTTGGATGGACTGGGCATGGTGGCTCACGTCTGTGATTCCAGCACTTTGGGAGGCCGAGGCGGGTGGATCACTTGAGGTCAGGAGTTCCAGACCAGCCTGGCCAACATGGTGAAACCCCATCTCTACTAAAAATACAAAAATTAGCTGGGCATGCTGGCTAGCAGCTGTAATCCCAGCTACTTGGAGGCTGAGGCAGAATTGCTTGAACCCCAGAGGCAGAGTTTGCAGTGAGCTGAGATCACACCACTGCACTCCAGCCTGGGTGACAGAGCGAGACTCAGTCTCAAATATATATATATACACACATGCACACACAAACACACATAAATACACAATCACTAGATCCTAAGGACAACAAAAAGAAGTAATTTTTCAAAAAACACATTAAAACAATGCTTATGGGCAGGGCGTGGTGGCTCATGCCTGTAATCCCAGCACTTTGGGAGGCTGAGATGGGCGGATCATTTGAGCTCAGGAGTTCCAGAATAGCCTGGACAACATGGTGAGACCCCTCCTCTACAAACCACCCCTGCTACATATACAAATAAATTAGCCGGGCATGGTGGGGTGTGCCTATAGTCCCAGCTACTCAGGAAGCTGAGGCAGGAGGATTGCTTGAGCCTGGGAGGCAAAGGCTGCAGTGAGCCAAGATCATTTCACTGTACTCCAGCCTAGGTAACAGAATGAGACCGTCTCAAACAAAAACAGGCTGGGCACGCTGTCTCACGTCTATAATCCCGGCACTTTGGGAGGCCGAGGCAGGTGGATCACTTGAAGGTCAGTAGTTCAAGCCCAGCCTGGCCAACATGGTGAAAGCCTATCTCTACTTAAAATATAAGCAATTAGCCGGGCATGGTGACAGGCGCCTGTAATCCCAGCTACTCGGGAGGCTAAGGCAGGAGAATCGCTTGAACCCAGGATGTTGCGGAGGTTGCGGTGAGCCGAGATTGCGCCACCGCACTCCAGCCTGGGCAACAAGAGTGAAACTTCATCTCAAAAAACAAACAAACAAAAAAACCCACAAATTTTTAGAATGCAAATCATACCTGCGGCCTCAGGACCCTGACGATAACAGCTCTCAGCTGTTCATGCTGGCGTCTAAATTTCCTCATCTGGTCAAGGCGAGCCTGCAGCTTCCTGTGGGCAGGGTTGATACGCCACACCATCTTCAGATTTTCTTCCCTTTTTCTTTTGACGATGTCTCTCAACAATACCTGAAGTTTCTCATACTCATCATCCCAAGTCTGAAAAACTTCAAAGCATGCTACCATAACCTAGGATATAATTTCAAAAATGAGGCTTATTATTAAGACATATTTTCATCTAAATGTCTTGAGGTTAGTTTTCTAATATATTCAAACTTACTTTTTCAAATTCTTCATAAGCAACATGCATCAATTTCCTAGTACCCAATACTTTGAGTAATTGAGAACTCAAGTCTCTTGAAATTGCCTCCACTAAACGCAGTGCCCTCTGAATAGGATATTTTGTATTTCGGATCTTTCTCAAATGGGTGAAAATGGCAACAAGTGCCTGTCTTATTTTGTCCAGCTCTGTGGCAGACAGCAAATCATTCAGAGGGAAATCTTTCATCAGAGGATTATAGTCATTCACGGTTTCCAAAGCCTGTTTTAGACCTATATTAACAGAGAAAGAGTTAATGGTTTTCACATAAAGTAACAAAACTAAGTAAACTAAAATGTGCAATTACAATGGAACATTTTGATGTTGCAAAAGATCTAGCGAGACAAAAACCACTCACGTTTGAAAAAACGTTATTAACAGGATAACCCTAGCGTTGTTCCATTTTTGCTTATTTAAGAGTACGAGCCAACTCACATATACTCTAAAGGCTGAAGGTGGCAGCCTCAGAGAATTTACCTTGCTTTGCTTTCTACATCAGCGCCCCCAATATTTCTGGCAACAGGGACCAGTTTCATGGAAGACGATTTTTCTACAGACGGTTGTGGGGGCAGCGGGGTGGGTAGTTTCCAGGTGATTTGAGCGCATTGCATTTATTGTGCACTTTATTTCTATTATTTTATTTTGTTTTGTTTTTTTGAGACGGAGTTTTGCTCTGTTGCCCAAGCTGGAGTGCAGCGGTGTGATCTCGGCTCACTGCAACCTCCGCCTCCCAGGTTCAAGCGATTCTCCTGCCTCAGCCTCCCAAGGAGCTGGGACTACAGGCGCCCGCCACCACACCCGGCTAGTTTTTTGTATTTTTAGTAGAGACAGGGTTTCACTGTGTTATCCAGGATGGCCCTAATCTCCTGACCTCATGATCCACCCACCTCAGCCTCCCAAAGTGCTAGGATTACAGGCATGAGCCACCGCACCCAGCCTATTTCTATTATTATTATTATTATTATTACATACTCACCATAATGTAGAATCAGTGGGAGCCCTGAGCTTGTTTTCCTGCAACTAGGCGGTCCCATCTGGGGGTGATGTGATGGGAGACAGTGGATAGATCATTAGATTCTCACAAGGAGTGCACAATCTACATCCCTCGCGTGCGCAGTTCCCAGCAGGGTTTGTGCTCCTATGAGAATATAATGCTGCCACTGATCTGACAGGAAGCAGAGCTCAGGCAGTAACGCTCTCTCACTGCTGCTGGCCTCCTGCTGTATGGCCTGGTTCCCAACAGGCTGCGGACTGGTACCAGTTGGGGACTGGGGGTTGGGGACCCCTGTTCTATATTATTTTAACGTTCTATCAGTCACAATTAAGCTTAGAAAAACTAAAATTTTATCCGTGAGAACATTAAAATTTAAGTTTTACATTCATAGTTTAATTTAGGTGAATGTATTACTAACTACGGACATGGAATCACGAAAGTGCTTGGATCCTAATCTATTTATTGACTTTCTTTGGCATAAGATCAAAAAAAGTATTAGGAAAAACACAAAGGTTTCAGAGGTGTTAAAAAAATCAAAGTATACATTTCAGCATAGCGAATGTGCAGGTAACGCGTGCAATGTGATCGAAGTAACCGGAAGGTTTCTACTTGCAGTTTCCTCTGACATTTAAGACGCGGGTACCACACGTTTTTTGGGGGAAGTGAGAACATGACAACAGCTACTGTCTTAATTACTTGTTCTAACACGTCTTCTGCGAGCACAGAGTTGAACAGAAATGCCTAATAATGCCTCCTGTTCAAACACTGTAGAGCTAGTACGTGCTCACGCAGCTCAGCCAAGTTTTAAAGTTTTTAAAAGAATTTAAAAATAATCATAATAATGACTGTGAGTGGTAGCTCATGCCTGTAATCCTAGCACTTTGGGAGGCCAAGGCGGGAGGACTGCTTGAGACTAGGAGTTCGATACCAGCATGGGCAACATGGCAAGTCCCCATTTCTACAAAAATTAAAAAGTTAGTTGGACATAGCGGTGCATCCCTTGTAGTCCCAGCTACTTGGGTGGTTGAGGTGGGAGGATTGCTTGAGCCTGGGAACTCTAGGCAGCAGTGAGCTATGATCATGCCACTGCATTCCAGCCTGGGCAACAAAGTGAGACCTCCATCTCTTAAAAAAAATAAATTTTAAAAAGAAATAAAAACAAAACAAAACAAAACAACATCACTGGCACTGTTCTCCACTCAGAAAACTGAATTCATTTTGGCCACTTATCAGAATAGGAAGGAAGACAAAGAAGAGAAAGGGGCAAGTAAAAAGAAGAAGAGAAAGCGGTACGGACTAGTTCTTTTTCCACAACCCTCTGGGCAAACAGAACTGCTTTAATGAAACCACCTTCTTGCCTGGCCTGTCAAAAGCACACCTGACTTTGTGCCAATAGTACAGCCGACTCATGGAGATGACTCATGGAGCCGCGCAGTGGGAAACAAGAAGGAATCTGTGCTCATACCTAGAGACTGTTTCACATTCTTAAAACCCCTGAAGGGAAAGGGGAAAGCTAAGTGTGCAGGAGAATAATTTTCATTACTTGGAACTGAGGGAAAAGATAAGATGTGATGTAAAACAGGAAATCGTTAAAAATGACAGTACATCTATGAAAATTATAGTTTTCATTTAAATTATCAAGTAAGATCTCATAAAAGCCAGATCAATAACTTACTGATCAGATTATTAGTTCTAGTTGTTACCTGTGTCAGTGTCAAAACTGACGGTGGCATGGAAGCGCTTGCCATGTTTCAAGATATCCAGAGTCAGGAGAACTTCCGGGCTCTCCCGTTTCTCCTGGATGCGGTATAACGCACGTTCCAAGTTTAGCCAAAAACTAATTTCCTGTAAGGCAGTTCCTGATGCAGGATCTCGATCCAGTTTGGTCACCTTTGAAAATAAAATAACATCCAAGGGTATTCACTAAAGGTAGAGATATCGTTAACTAAACACATGCATTACAACGCAATTTTATGCTCAATGCTCTATCAGGGTGCCGACTGAAGCAATCTCACGCTGTCCCCTGACCATTCCGCCTAGACCAAGGCTCGTCCTGCACTGAACAGTCTCAGCACCAAGAGGAGGCACCACTAACACGTTACCATGTAATTTACCTCACTGACAAAATCCAGATCAGCTTACCCAAACATATTAAAGAGTAACATATTTTACATAACTTTCAATCCTGTGCTCTTACTTTTTGAATTTCTCGGATCCAGCGGTTGACTCCAGACTGTAACTGATTAAGAAATGTCGGGTCTTCAACCTTATCACCAAAGTCTGTAACTTTCGGCTTTTCTCCACGCTCATAGCACTGTTTTGCAACATTGGTGATGATGGGATGAATCGGCAGGCTGATTTCCGGAATTTCAATATTTTGCTGCAAGTGAAGCAGTCCCATTTCGAGTTCTGCAATCTTCTTTTCAACCGAAGGAGCCATCTTGTCACCATCCCTGAAATGACATTGCATACGTCAACATTTAGTGTGCTATTGGTCTCCAAGGAGAGTCTATCATTTCAGGTCTGTCAAATAGCAACGACACACATATTTATTAATGCACAGGGTTTATATCCCCTTGGTTCACTAGCTTTACCCTCCCAATTCCCAAGTTTTACACTGAGTTCTACACTATCTCATGAACATTAAGTGAAATATAACATTCAAACCACAGAAGAAAACTGGTTTTTACCTGTCTGCCTTGCCAGACTCTCTAATATAGGACTTAAAAAAAGGAGCCACCGCATTGCTAATGAAAGAATGCAACGTTTCGTAGGGCGAGTCTTCACTGAGTGTAAGGACCCGGAGCTGAGAAGAGACGGGTTTGTCGGCATCAATCACAGGAGTACGTTTAATGAATGCCAAGCTAAAAAGAAAAATAAAACAAGAAATTAGAAAAGTTACACTCCTAATTAGGCTTATTAACTTAAAAATCATACTAAGAATATACTGAAGTGTTGTTTTTCTAATAGTGAAATGCACTGCTTGTCTTTCTTTAGTACATACGTGAGAGCTACTGAATCAAGGTTATGGTTATAGAATGTGAACAAACACGAAACCAGGCAAAGTTAACTTGTCTCATACATGGGTTGAATTCATAATATTGGCCTAAAACTAACCTGCCCTAGAAATACAAGTTACGAGCCAAGTAGTACTTAAATCTGATCTTACACTAATTTGTAACATTTATTTACTGTACTAAGTAAACAAAAGTTGCTCGCTGGTTAAAGTGACAAGAGGGCATTCCAGGCTCCCTTTAGCCTGGTCCTACTCAACTCTTCCTGTTTCACCTCCTGCTATGTATCCTTTTTCCCACCCTGAGACACCACTTAGACCAGATGTCCCATTCCCTAAACACATCATGTGCTTTGTGCCTTTGCTTACGAAATCTATATTCATCTGCTGAAATTCTAACCCTCAAAACTCAATTCCAGTGTGACCTCTTCCGTGGGCTTCCCCTAATCAGAAGCAGTCTCTCCAATCTTCATGTTTCCATTGTATTTTGACAAGCATTACAATTAGTTACGTATCTGCCAATCTTTCTCCCAAAGACAAGCTTCTTGAGAACGGAAACAGGTTTTCTTTCTTTGTGTGTTACTCTATACTGCAGGTTTTATTTGTGTATTACTCTATACCTACTGCCACACCTTGTACACAACAGGCACTCAAAGTTTGTTAAATTAAGGTTTTTAAGGTAATTAATAAAATTTGAATTTTCTAATTCCCTTGCCAGTACTTTATACACAATACTTCACAGGCCAGGTGTGGTGGTTCACGCCTGTAATCCCAGTACTTTGGGAGGCTAAGGTGGGCAGATCCCTTGAGGTCAGGAGTTCCAGACCAGCCTGGCCAACATGGCGAAACCACATCTCTACTAAAGATACAAAAATTAGGCCGGGTGCAGTAGCTCACACCTGTAATCCCAGCACTTCGGGAGGCCGAGGTGGGCGAATAACTTCAAAAAGTTATTTGAAAACTTCAAAACCCCATCTATACTAAAAATACAAAAATTAGCTGGGCATGGTGGTGCATGCCTGTAATCCCAGCTACTCGGGAGGCTGATGGAGGAGAATCACTTGAGCCTGGGAGGCAGAGGTTGCAGTGAGCCGATATTGCACCATTGCACTCCAGACTGGGCGACAGAGTGAGACTTCGTCTCAAAAAGAAAAAAAAAAAAAAAAAATTAGCCAGGTGTGGCAGCAGGCGCCTGTAATCCCAACTATTCAGGAGGCTGAGGCAGGAGGGTCGCTTGAGGCTGGGAGGCAGAGGCTGCAGTGAGCTAAGATCGCCCCACTGCATTCCAGCTTTGGCGACAGAGTGAGACTCTGTCTCAAAACAAACAACCCCAAAAAACTTCATATAACTGTAAAGTAAATGAAGCTTTCTGATGTAACATATTGAGAAAGAACGAAGTCACAATAGTATTTCTGCCAAAATCGTATAACCTGAATCTAAACATCGGGCAAACCCAACAGTTCCATGAAGCTATTCGTGTGCAAATGTCAAACATGTCAGTGTCATAAAAGGTACACAAAGGCTGAAGTACCACTCCAGATTAAAGGAATTTAGAGTGACAAGAAACTAAAGTGTGATCCTGGACCGGACTCTGAATCAGGGGAAAATTACTATAAGGGACATCACTGAGACAATCTGAACATGTACTGTAATTAGAGAATAATACTGCAGCAATCTTACACTTCCTGAATTTGATCATTGTACTGAGGCTATGAATGAGAATGTCTTTATTCTTAGGAAATACACACAAGTATTTAGGGATAAAGGAGCATATTGTCTATAACTAACTGTCAAATGATTCAGGGGAAAAATGATAATGCAAAAGTGGCAAACATTAACAACTGATATCTGGGAGTTCTATATACTATTCACGCAACTCTTCTGTAACCTGAGATTACTCAAAATAAGTTTTAAAAATGCAGAATCAATTATGACATTTACATATTTAAATCTGGATATATCTACTAGGATACATTAGCACAATCTTTCTGAAAGGTGGAAAATCTGGTAACATGCATTAAAAATTTTAAGGTTTTGCATGTGAACTAGTAATGCTGTCTTTAGGATTTATCCTAAAAAGAATCAAACCTGTACATAAAATGTTTACTAGTTATTCGTAATAATGAAAAATCAGACATCCTGTTGTCCCCTGGTGTATGTGGGAAATTGGCTCCAGGATTCCCCTGGGACACTAAAATCCGCAAATGTTAAGTTGCTTATGTAAAATGGCACAGTATTTGCAGATAACCTATGCACATCCTCCAGTATACTTTAAATCATCTCTAGATTACTTAAAATCCCTAACACAACGTAAAACTATATAGTTGTTGGCCGGGCGCAGTGGCTCACGCCTGTAATCCCAGCACTTTGGGAGGCCGAGACGGGTGGATCACGAGGTCAGGAGATCGAGACCACCCTGGCTAACATGGTGAAACCCCGTCTCTACTAAAATATGAAAAAAAATTAGCCGGGTGTGGTGGTGGGCGCCTGTAGTCCCAGCTACTTGGGAGGCTGAGGCAGGAGAATGGCGTGAACCCGGGAGGCGGAGCTTGCAGTGAGCTGAGATCCGGCCACTGCACTCCAGCCTGGGTGACAGAGCGAAACTCCGTCTCAAAAAAAAACAAAAACAAAAAAACTATATAGTTGTTACACTAGCTGTTTCTTACTTGCTTTCTTTTTTATTTTTGTACTATACGTATTGCTTGTTTCCTGCAAATATTTTCTATCTGTGGTTGGTTGAATCTGCAGATGTGGAACCACAGATATGGACGGCCGACTGTGATCTGAGAGTATTATCAGACATGCTACATATATTATAGCTCAAACAGAAGGTAAATGCCATGATATGGCAATTAAAAGGACAATACTTTATAATTTATATTGTCTTGGAAATCCCAATTTGAAGAGATGAAATCAAAGACACTGAATTTAAAGACCAGAAATCTTTTGAGCATTTTCTTTTTTCTTTTTTGAGACGGAGTTTCGCTCTTGTTGCCCAGACTGGAATGCAATGGCACAATCTCGGCTCATTGCAACCTCTGCCTCCCGGGTTCAAGCTATTCTCCTCCCTTAGCCTCCCAGGTATCTGGGATTACAGGCATGCACCACCATGCCCTGCTAATTTTGTATTTTTAGTAGAGACAGGGTTTCTCCATGTTGGTCAGGCTGGTCTCAACCCAACCTCAGGTGATCCGCCCACCTCAGCCTCCCAAAGTGCTGGGATTATAGGCGTGAGCCTCCATGCGGGCTTGAGTGTTTTCTTAATGTGTTTGTCTGAATCAATTAAGATTTATATTAATTTTAGGCCAGGTGTGGTGGCTCATACCTGTAATCCTAGCACTTTGGGAGGCTGAGGCAGGCGGATCTCCTGAGGTCAGGAGTTCAAGACCAGCCTGACCAACATGGAGAAACCCCGTCTCTACTAAAAATACAAAATTAGCCAGACATGGTGGTGCATGCCTGTAATCCCAGCTACTTGGAAGGCTGAGGCAGGAGAATCGCTTGAACCCAGGAGGTGGAGGTTGCAGTGAGCCAAGATTGCGCCATTGCACTCCCGCCTGGGCAACAAGAGAGAAACTCCATCTCAAAAAAAAAAAAAAAAAAAAAGATTTCTATTAATTTTCTTAGTAAGAATTTCCGAGTTTGAAAAGAAAAAAGATTCATATTAATTCTCACAAATTTATAATCTGAGATAATGGTAATATTCATACTACTCACCTATTGGATTTAACCCCATAATGAATGTCTATGTTGATGTTATAGGAAATGAATTCTTTTTCTTCTTCTCCTTCATCACCGACGTCCTCTACAAATCATAATAAATATATCAAATTAATATCAACACTTCCAATTTCTTATTTATCAACTGTTTAGACAATATCTTCTCCCCACTCACAACCTGACATACCAACACCTACATGACTTGGCACTATTTTTCCCTTCCCATCCGTTTTTTCCCTCACTCCTGACTTTGCTGTGTGACTCTGGGCAAGGTGGTTGTCTGTGCAGTGGGGTAGTGTAGGCATGTCAGGGCTTCTGCAAGGATAACTGAGTTGGCGCTTGAAAGCACTGGAACAGGGCCTGGCCGTGGGCAGTGCTAGCCGCTACAGGCTATGGCCAAGTTCTCAGCGTCTCATCCCAGGAGGCTCATCCATTGTGCTTCAAACACAGGAGACACTTTCCGCCCCTGCTCTCAAGAATATTCTGCTCAGCTGTTCACTCAGCACCACCTGTGTGATGGGCATTTTACGAAGCACTTTACAGCTACATTTAACCCTATGGGGTTGGTGTGACTATGATTATCCTTGTTTTCTCCTTAAAGAATATCAGTAACGTGCCCACAGACACTTGGGTGGGAAGCAACAATGTGAGAATTCAGAAGTTTGTGATTCCAAAGTCCAGGCTCCTCGCCACGATGTAGCATGGCCAGTTTTCATCCAGGCCAGGCCCAAGGCAAATCCCAATCAAGAAAACTATGAAGAAACATCCCAGGCTGGGCGTGGTGGCTCATGCCTGTAATCCCAGCATTTTGGGAGGCTGAGGCGGGAGGATCACGAGGTCAGGAGATCGAGACCATCCTGGCTAACATGGTGAAACCCCAACTCTACTAAAAATGCAAAAAAATTAGCCGGGCGTGGTGGCGGGCGCCTGTAGTCCCAGCTACTCAGGAGGCTGAGGCAGGAGAATGGTGTGAACCCAGGAGGCGGAGCTTACAGTGAGCCAAGATCACACCACTGCACTCGAGCCTGGGCGACAGAGGGAGACTCCATCTCAAAAAAAAGAAAAGAAAAGAAGAGAAGAGAAGAGAAGAGAAGAGAAGAGAAGAGAAGAGAAGAGAAACATCCCCAGGGTCACTGAGAAGCATTCGTCTAGCCTTGCCCTCCGCTGCACCACAGCACTTAATCTGAGTCTGCTCTGGGTTTGACTTATGAATGTATCTTCCTCCCCACCTGTGAGCTCTTGGAAGGCAGAGACCACGCTAGATTCCACACAGTACAATACGCACATGGCAGTCATTTTCAAACGTTTACGGAGGCTGGGTGTGGTGGCTTACATCAGTAATCCCAGCACTTTGGGAGGCTGAGGTGTGGATCACTTGAGTTCAGGAGTATGAAAGTAGTCTGGACAACGTGGTGAAACCATGTCTCAGTTTTTTAATAATAAAATTTAAATCTAAAAAAGCTTACTGGAAATTAATAGTAAGAGAGCCTCAAGAAGCATGTGAACCAAATTTCTAAATTAAAAATCAAGATTGAAAAACTAAGAAAAGTATAATAGAAAATAAATCTCTACATCTAGTACTAATCCACGCGATACCTAAGCATTCTAGTCAAATTATCTTTGCAATGACGTACTGTATGAAATATATATTGGCAAAAATTACAATCTAATTTAGCATGATTATTTTATACATAGTTCACCTTTGTTTTTATTTTTTTTCTTAAGACGGAGTCTCGCTCTGTCGTCCAGGCTGGAGTGCAGTGGCGTGATCTCGGCTCACTGCAAGCTCCGCCTCCCGGGTTCACGCCATTCTCCTGCCTCAGCCTCCTGAGTAGCTGGGACTACAGGCACCTGCCACCACACTCGGCTAATTTTTTGTATTTTTAGTAGAGACGGGGTTTCACTGTGGTCTGGATCTCCTGACCTTGTGATCCGCCCGCCTCGGCCTCCCAAAGTGCTGGGATTACAGGCGTGAGCCACCGCGCCCGGCTGATTCACCTTTTAAAAGTCATGTAACAGAAAGGGAAGGCTAGGCGCGACGGCGCACCCCTGTAATCCCAGCACTTTGGGAGGTCAAGGCAGGTGGATCACCTGAGGTCAGCAGTTTGATACCAGCCTGACCAACATGGAGAAACCCCGTCTCTGCTAAAAATACAAAATTAGCCAGGCATGGTGGCACATGCCTGTAATTCTAGCTATTTGGGAAGCTGAGGCAGGAGAATTGCTTGAACCTGGGAGGCGGAGGTTGTGGTGAGTCGAGATCGCACCACTGCACTCCAGCCCAGGCAACAAGAGTGAAACTCCATCTCAAAAAAAAAAAAAAAAAAGAAAGAAAGAAAAGGAAAGGGCAGTAGTTTTAACAGATCAAGTTCTATTGCTTAGAAGATATATGACCTTGAGAAAGTCATTTTTCTTTCTCTGGGCTTCAAATTTGTGAGGTGTACAATGGGCGGTGGAACAGGCAGTAGAATATTGAGTTAGGTGGTCTATAAGGTTTCACTAAGCACTAAAAACTATGAAACCTGGTTATATAGGGTCTGAGCAAAAGCTATTTGCTTCTTTAGTTGTTGTTTTAAAAATCTTGCTCCTTCTGCAAGCATTTTATTTTAATTAATTAATTTATTTAGAGATAATGTCTTGCTCTGTCACCCTGGATGGAATGCTGTGGCTTCATCAGAGCTCACTGCAGCCTTATCTTCTGGGTTCAAGAGATCCTCCTCCCTCAGCCTCCCAAACAGCTGGGACCACACGCTCAAGCCACCACCTTCAGTGGATTTTTAAAACATTTTCTAAAGACGGGGTCTCTCTATGTTGCTCAGGCTGGTGTCAAACTCCTGGGGCTCAAGAGATCCTCATGCCTCGGCCTGGCATTACGGCATTCCAGGAATGAGTCATTACCCCCAACCCTTGCTTCCTTAGTTTTAAGATGAGACAAATACAAAATTCACACTAAAGAGTATAAAATATTAGTCTATCTGGCCAGGCGCAATGGTTCATGCCAGTAATCTCAGCACTTTGGGAGGCCGAGGCGGGCAGATCACTTCAAATCAGGAGTTCAATACCAGCCTGGTCAACGTGGTGAAACCCCATATGTACTGAAAATTCAAACATTAGCCGGGTATGGTGGTGGGCGCATGTAATTTCAGCTATGTGGGAGGTTGGGGCGAGAGAATTGCTTGAACCTGGGAGGTAGAGGTTACAGTGAGCTGAGATTGGTCTCGAATAAAAGAAAAAAAAGTGTATGTATCAAGAGAACAATAATTTTTCCAAATTATTGTTTTGGATATATTTGAATATAATTTTAGGAAGAGGAAGGAGTAGGCGACAGAACATTCTAGTATGCCAGATACTTGCTCTTTTTTAAAATGACCATTAAAAAAACTAAAGAAATCAACCAATTTTTCTAACCACTCAAATGTAGCTAGACCACAAGAGAAATCACACTGCCTGAAAGCAGCCACACATGATTACGACCTGTAAAATGCAAGCACAGAGAATAAAGAACTATCTCCAAACTGAAACAGCTGTCAAAGTAGTGCGACGATTTTCTCCCTCAATCTTCTGAACTCTCCATAACATTGCTCTACCACGTATATAAAATATGCCATCAAAATAACACCAAAACAACACACAGAAAATAAAATTAACATTCTATAAAGATCAAAGGAAATCACTGATGCAACTAAAAATATGGCTTGTTAACTCTGAATCATTTCTTCCCCCCCATAAAGAGTCATCACTGGTACAAATAAAATAACGCAGAAAATGTGCAGTCAGGACACAGCATCTGAGCATGTGGCCTGCACTTCCTAATGCAAACCGGGTTAGGGGAACTAGGCGCCATTCCAAGAGATGAGTCACCGCTGTGTGGCGAGAGCTCTAGCTCTGCACTGGGAATACTGCAATGCAGTAGAATACTGCCTCAGCTCAGGAAGGCACACCCGATGACATAATCCTCAAACAATGATCATGCAAATAGATATTCCCTGCTGCTTTGTTAAATTCTAACTTCTCTTGATAATAACTTATGGAAGTCGCTATGAATCAGTCACAGAAAACATCTTGGACAAGTCTTTTTGTGCATATTCCCTATATAAAGACACGGATCAAACACAGTTGAGTATGTCTGACTCTCATTTACAGTCACGCAATTTAGGACAGTTTCAAAAACTGCCATCAAATAATAATCTGACATTCTACTTTTCTTTTTTTCTTTTTGTTATTAATTCTTAATAACAAAGAGGCTATTAACCCTGTTATATTTAGAAGCTTACATACAAACACAATCTGCAAGTTTGATTAGTTAATATCACTTTCAGTAAAATTTGAATCCATTTCCTTATGCTTGGCGGTTACTAGTTAATACAAAGTTACTGTTAACATGTAACAGACCAATACTGTACTATCTGTCCATGTAGTCAAAGAATCAAAGTACTGGGCCTGCTTCATGAGCTCCTTCCCTGCAAGCAATACTGACACATTACAACAACTTGTGAACACTTTCTTGGTCAACTTCTGAGGGTTTACTGAATTTTTAGAGATGTTCAAAATGGCATTTGGCACTAATGTGTGTTTACTTTTATTCAAAGACAGTTTAATGTATTTCAAACTAGTAGTAATTTGTATCATTAAACTATGACTTACGTAAGCATTACATCTGTTTTATTTTTTTTTGAGACAGGATCTCACTTTGTCACCCAGGCTGGCGTGCAGTGGTGCAATCACAGCTCATCACAGCCTTGACCTCTCTGGGCTCAAGTGATTCTCCTACCTTAGCCTCCTGAGTAGCTGGGACTACAGGTGTGCATCACCATGCCTGGCTAACTTTTGTATTTTTTGTAGAGACAGGGTTTCTCCATGTTGCCCAGGCTGGTCTTGCTCCTGAGCTCAAGTGATCCGCCTGCCTCAGTCTCCCAAAGTGTTGGGATTACAGGCGTGAGCCACTGCACCCAGCCAGCATTATGTCTTAATGAAATATAAAAACTATGCAATTTCGATTACCTTAAGAACTATATCACTCTCGACTGGGCCCAGTGGCTCATGCCTGTAATCCCAGTAGTTTGAGGGGCCAAGGTGGGTGGATCACTTGAGCTTAGGAGTTTGAGACCCATATGGGCAAGACGGTGAAACCCAATCTCCACAAAAAATACAAAACTTAGCAGGGCGTGGTGGTGCATGTCTGTGGCGGGAGGATCTCTTGAGCCCAGGAGACCGAGGCTGCAGTGAGTTGAGACTGCACCACCGCACTCAAAAAAGAATGATACGGCCCTCTCCTGAGTAGACAGGGCACGCCCTCTCAAAGTTTGGTGAACGGGCAGTTGGAAAAGGGACAAAGCACACTGGTAAAGTGCCAGGTGAGGCTGCCCAACTCCTGCACCCTTGCTCATTCACTCATGTACTCTTCCTTCCAAACTTTCTCCCAGCCAGAGAGCAAGTCTCTTCCTGGTCTCGAAGCCATTCATTTCCTTTGGCCCACGTGTACTACCAAACTGCATGTTAAATGTTCCGGGGGTTCTCTTTATCTTGTCTTCTTTCCCTTTTAAAATTCCAAACATGGGCCGGGCACAGGGGCTCACGCCTGTAATCCCAGCACTTTGGGAGGCTGAGGCGGGTGGATCACCTGAGGTCAGGAGTTCGAGACCAGCCTGGCCAACATGGTGAAACTCCATCTCTACTAAAACTACAAAAATTAGCCAGACGTGGTGGCACATGCCTGTAATCCCAGCTACTCAGGAGGCTGAAACAGGAGAATCACTTCAACCCAGGAAACAGGGGTTGCAGTGAGTGGAGATCACGCCACTTGCACTCTAGCCTGGGTAACAGAGCAAGATGCCGTCTCAAAATAAATAAATAAATAAATAAATAAATAAATAAAATAAATCCCAAACATACTAATACCACATTATTCTGGTCAATCACTATTATACATGGCCTCCCTTTTTTTCCTGCCTTAGTGTTCCCCTTTCTTGTCTCTGGTGCTTTCTCTTGTCACATGGACGTCCACCTTTTCATCCTCCTGAGGGGCCATGACTTCTTCACCATAACCACTCCCTGCCCTGGTACAAGGCTCAGAACATGGCGAGAAAGTCAGAGCATTCTTCTCAACCTGAGAACTTCCCTGTAACATCATTAGGAGTACGAAGGGAGCACGAAACCCCATAGAATAGTTACATTTAATGTAAACTGGAGTTCATTTTGGTATTTCCAGAAAAGAAAAGAGAAAGAATTTTAAAAAACCTAGTAAGTTATTAACACCTAACTAACTTAAGACTTGGTACTTTTCAAGTTACTACTAATTCAAAAGAAATGACAGATACCACGGCACTGCAGAGATGAGTGTTTAGGTTTCAGAACCGTCCTTAGAACATCCTTTTCCCAATTGTGTCTTAAAATCCTAGGGTTTTGGTTTCCTCACTCATGAAAGATGAGGGCTGGACTAAATCTCTCTTGTTGCTCCCAATCTGACATTCTCCAATGCTGACACGCAATTTTCATCCATGTTTACTTTTTTAAAAAAAGTGATAACTGTTTTCCCTTTGCTGTACATAAATTTCGTTTAGTATGCTACACGGCACGTTCAAATTTATCTTGCTGCAGACTGTGTGTCCCACAGTGTGATGGCATGCGGCAGTAAGAGCCTCCCTGACATGCAGATACCACTGAGTCCAGAGCCTGGTAGCTAGGTGTTCTCTCCTTTTCAACGGGAGGCCCCTGGTGCAAACATGCACTGCCAGATCTTCGGTCAGGCCAAGAAGCATCTGAGTCTGCTCCCCGTCTCTGTGTCTGCTGGAGCTGCAGGTACTGGAGCAACACTGTATGGCCTGTATCTGGCACTGCTCAATCCAGATTTTACTTGGGACAGAAAGAACTGAGCGCCCTAGAACAAACCAGGTCACAGGGATCAATACGAGTTCTCCCCAGTGAATGTGGATTACAGTAAACTGAAGAAAGAAGGTCCAGATTTCTAAATAAAATGTTTCACTATAAAGCTGCTTTAGAAAGGTCTTGCAGAAGCCATCAGCACAATTTTCCACTTAACCAGAAAACATTTCTCCTCTAAACGCATGAAATCATGTTGATATGTTGTGTTGGAGATTACATTGATTAAATTACATTTCTTCACCCTTTAGAATTAAATCCTCAGGCTGGATGTCACGGCGCACGCCTGTAATTCCGGCACTTTGGGAGGCTGAGGTAGCAGGATCACTTGAGTCCAAGAGTTCCAGACCAGCCTGGGCAACACGGGAAGACCCTGACTTTACAAAAAAATAAAAAATGAGCCAAGCATGGTGGTGTGTGCCTGTATACCAGCTACTCGGGAGGCTGAGATGGGTGGATCGCTTGAGACCGAAGGTTGAGGATGTTCTGAGCTGAGATTGTGCCACTGCACTCCAACCTGGACAACAGTGAGACCCTGTCTCAAAAAAAAATATTCCAGGTCTCAAATACTGCAGCGTTAAACAAACAAGAGGGGTGTGGTGGCTCACACCTGTAATCCCAGCACTTTGGCAGGTAGAGGTGGAAGTATTACCTGAGCCCAGAAGTTCGAGACCAGCCTGGGCAACATGGTGAGACCTCACCTCCATAAAAAAACGAGAAAATGAACTGGGAGCCCAGGAGGCCGAGGTGGCAATGAGCCAAGATTGCGCCACTGCACTCCTGCCTGGGTGACAGAGTGAGACCCTGTCTCAAACCAAACAAAACCCTCTCACCACCAAAAACAAACAACCCAAACTACACACGCTCATACAGACCAACCAACCTGGCACCCGATTCCAGGCAGGTCATGAACAAGCTGGAGGGCACAGACAAGTCATGGAAACGTCAGTTCCATCAGCTGCAAACTGAAGTATTCCCAACCAATGGGGATATACAACCAAAAAATGGTCCTTGAAGTAAAAAATGCTACAAAAACATCATTAACATAAAATGGCTCATTAAGTAATGAACACCTGTTTTGTCACCATACTGTTAAGTATACTATGAGGAAGATAATTTCCTACCGGCCAGGAACTATAGAAAGGTTTCTCTTTTTAAAATGAGAGCTATAACTTAACAATCCCTTTTTCCCACAAACTCTCCAATTCCTCAGTGTCAAGATAAGTTGTTAAGTTCACATTTATTCTATACTTTCGGTAATGCTGTACTTGATTTATTTTAGAGATAGGGTCTCACTCTGTTACCCAGGCTGCAGCAATGTGGTGTGATCCTAGTTCACCATAGTGTCAAACTGCTGGGCTCAAGCAATCTTCTCCAGTACCTGGGACTACAGGCATGTACCACCATGCCTGGCTTATTTTTTAATTTTCTGTAGAGATGGGGTCTTGCTGTGTTGCCCAGGCTGGTCTTGAACTCCTGGCCTCAAGTGATCCTCCTGCCTTGGTCTCCCAAAGTGCTGGGATTACAGGTGTGAGCCACTGCATCCAGCTCAATGCTGCACTTTAACTACAAAAGTTTATCGCTAGTTGGGGTAGCTAAAACAAACAAAGAAACAAAAAAATATATATATATAGTTTCACATAAAAATGTTTCCATATTCAATTACAAGTGTTTGGATACTTCCTTCCACAAAAAAAGGGGAAGGAATAAAATAAATAAAAGTAATTTCTACTGTTCATTAAATTACATGACTTCATTGTTGATGATCTTTATTCAGTTTAAATAATTCAGCTCTGTTTTCTATATTAATGCAAGCCTATCTTTTCACTGTAATTAACTACTGGATGCACATATTTGATTAAATGTACAAATGCCAAAGCTAACTCATAAAAGCCACCGAGAAGAAAGCCCTCCTACCAAAAGTGCCGGGTTTCTACTTATAGCTAAGGTGTCCTAGTGTAGCCAGGCTGCTAATAAGACAGAGAGACCATCTATCATAAAACTAGATTAACTTTAAAATCTTTCCTTAGGTTTTTGTAAGTGAAAAATAAACTACAGACAGGTTGAATTGGTAGAAATACTTCAAGGATTGTTATAAATACAGAAATGAGGTAGGATTTCAATTTTAGATAGTCTCATTCCTTAGTCAACTTTCAAAAGTGCAAGTCATTATGGAGCCAAGATTTGGATACCTGCATATTTGTTTCGCTGAAAGAAAAAAAGGTACCCATAAGAAAACACAGAGACAATTTGTCTAGATAGTGTACTACATAAACATAGTCCCCCACCCCAATAATTTTAGCAACATCCAATTTTAAGATGCCTGGAAAAAGCAAATTACTGGTGATCACTCGAGAAGCAAAGTATAAAACTTAAATTTTTTTTTTCATAAAAAGAAACGGTGACGCAAGGTAAAAAAATAAAATAAAATCACTGATTCTAACACATAAACTATGCAATAAAAATATCAAGGATTAGCCATGGTCAAGCTACTCAAAATACAATTAACTTTAAAAATGCAGATTAAAATATATTTTAATAAAATAACGAATAGGCATTGAAAAATGACCACAAAGACATAGACCAAAAATGCTGACAGTGATCACATCTGGGTCAAACAATTCCCAGTGATTTTTACTTTAGCTGTATATTACATTTTCTACAATGACTATGTATGTTTTTTGGGAAAAAAAAAAGAATAGATGAGTTAATTTTTTTTTTTTTAACTCTTGTGGCTTCCACTCAGGAATACATAACCTCAAACATCACAGTAAACCACCCTCAACAACATTAATACTCTAAATATGCTCAAATGGTTTATTTGCCTTGAACATTCCATGTGGATATAAGAAAAAAATATTCTTTTACACTCTGCTAATCTCTGGCAGGAAACCAAGGCTACAGGGAAGCATCTTCTCAGTAAGAATAGCCTTTGAAAGAAACAAACTATCAGAAACACAGTGTGTGTTAAGGATGGGGCAGACAATACAGTTTCTCTTACTGACAGAACCACACAGGTTTTTGAAATTTTAAGAAGCTTGTTGGCAAACATTTTTAGACAATCTCCAATCCTTAGAGGCTAACCTTGGACATCATCCTTGGGTTCTTAGATGGACATGCCACACCCAAAGTGGCTGTAATGGGCTACAAAGTGGTTGTAATGAAACCATGAGAAAGCCTGCCTGCAGGCAAGCCCCAGACTTAGATGAATGTAATCTTGCTGGTGGGCGATCATTATTTGAGGAGACAGTTGGAATATGCTAACTCTTGCCTCTTCCCCCTGCTAGAAGCCTAACCTGAACCTTTTTTTTAAATCTGTAAAATTAGACTCAAATATTACAGGGTTATCATTAGGATCATCGAAGCATTAAACAAATATGAGGTATGATCAGTGAAAACAAGCAATGGACAGGGAACTGAGATACTGAGTCTAGTCTCAGGACTAGGATTAGCTGGTGACCTTGGGTGAAATCACTTAACCTGAGCCTCAGTTTTCTCAGGTGTAAAATCAGGATACACTTGTTCAGCAAGGATGCTGTGAGAGCATCTACCTACAACAGTGATGCTCGCAGGCCCGGGGCTGGCACCGTCGCTCTGTGGGCCTCGGCCTCTTGGTCCCCACAAGGCACGGCTGGGACACCCACCCGACCTCCTCCAGAACCAGAACCCCGGCTGCCCCCGGCTCCGCAGGTCTGCCCCCGACACATCCCTCCTGAAGGCCGCTTGGCCTGGACACAAATCGAAACCGAAAAGCTCATGTGACATTGGAGGCAGGGATGCGGCCTCGCCCGCGCTCAGCCCAGGGAGACGCTGTCTCCACCCAACTCGGCCATCTTGAGAGGCCCGAGCAGACAAAGCGACCCCATTGTTTTGGGTGACGGCAGACGGGGACTCCTCTCCCCTCCCCGCGACGAGGAGCGGGGCGCCCTGGGGGCTCCGGGCCTGGCAGTGCGTGTGGCGAGGGCGAGCCCCGGGCGCCGCGTCGGCCTCTGCGGGGCGTCTGCGGCCCTGGGGACCCGGCCGGCGGGACGTCTGCGGCCGCCGGGCTCTGCCCATCCCGGGGTCATCTGCAGCCGTCGGGATTCTCCCATCCCAGGGACATCTGCGGCCCCGGAGGACCTGGCAGGCCCTGCCCTCCGCGAGACTTGGCCCTGGCGACCCCGCCCTCCGCGGCTCCGCACCTTTGAGCGTGGAGCGCTCCACTAGCACCGTGTGGACCTGCGGATCCGAAAGGAACTTGCGCATCTGCTCCAGGGCGCTCTTCTCCTCCAGCGCCGCCTCCAGCGCGGCCGGTGCCTCGCCGCCGTCCTCCAGCAGCAGCGGCACCAGCTTGCGCAGGTGCTTCTGCAGCACCGACACGTCCGCCACATTCTGCACCGCCGACACTTCCAGGCCGGCCGAGCCGTCCTCGCCGCCGCCGCCCCCGGGCTCCGACATGGCGCCGCGCTCGGAACCCTCCAGGAGCGATGAGAAGGCGGCCGCGACTCAGCGAGACAGCGAGCAAGAGACAGAAACGGCCGCCGGAAGCAGGACCATCCGCTAGCCCACGGCGGACTAAGGAAAGCCGGAGCCGGCTCCGCCCTAAAGGCGCCCACTGCCAGCTGGCCCCGCCCCGCCCCGCCGGCGCAGCCGCCGCAGCCACCCGCGCTCGCTCGCGGCCTTGGCGTCACGGCGTCGCGCATGCGCAGGGGGCGGGCCCGGCGATGCCGCCGCGCAGCTTTCTGGCACTTGTAGTCTCCGCGCTGGGCGGGGCCCGCATCCACCGCACTGTGAGTTCTAGAGATGCGGACTTGGCTCAACGTCCTGGCTCGGTCCCTGGGCTCGGCGAGGTTGGTCCGGGGCCGTGTCTGTCTTCTTCACTGCTGTGGACTCAGCGAATAGCACACAGCCAGAGAAACTTTATAGTGAATGAGTGATGTTATTGGCGAGAGCTAACGTTTAATGAGCGCTTAGCCTGTGCCCGGTGTTGTTCTAAGCCCTTAACCTCTCATTGAATGTTCTCTCACTCAATGAATGAATGACTACATATCAGGTACCAAAATATAGGCACGACAGATGTGTTATTAGATATAGACGGGGAGATTGAGGATACTTTTCAGAGGGGGAGGAGATGAGGGGCGTGCTCAGAGGGTCCCATTGCCAGGCTGGAAAGGGACAAGTGGGGAGGGGGCCTTCAGGGCAGTGTAAGGTTAAGCCAGTAATGACACCTTCACTGTAGGTAAAACCAAGCTGTGATGGGATCTGGCTCCTAATGACAAAAATCATTGTCCCCAAGGTCGCTATGAGGAACAAGAGGGAGACCTACTGAGAACAGCCAGCAGTGGTGCTCCTCCAGCCACCTAGAGCTGGCACTGTCATTCTGTGGGCCTCAGTATCTGAGTCCGTACAAGGCAGGGGCTGGGTTGCCTGCCCACCAAGTTTCCCCCTAGTTCTGGCCCACCACCACCTCCTCCCCTACACCATGACTACATAAGGGCCAGAATCCAGGCTGCCCAGCTGGGTGCGGTGGCTCACGCCTGTAATCCTAGCATTTTGGGAGGCTGAGATGGGAGGATGGCTTGAAGTCAGAAGTTCAAGACCAGCCTGGTCAACATAGTGAGACCCTCATGTCTGTGTATATTTAAAAATTAAAAATTTTGTAAAATAATAAAAAAATAGAATCCAGGCTGCCCATATTTGTAGTTTAGAGATGGCAGGTTCTTCTAAGGGGTAGTAATTGGCCTTTGAAAGTTCACATTCATAACTTCTTTCTTAAGTTGGGTGGAGAGAGGGAAGCAATGGCTTTTTTTTTTTTTTTTTTTTTAACAATAAAGTGCACTGTCAGAGTGCTGAGTCCTGATTGGTGGAATGATGATGGTATGATCTGATTCTCCCAAATCATCTTTGAAAAACTGTGAAACATACAATAAGCTTATTCCTTGCCTAATTACCGGTTGCTGGGTCCCAGAGGGTTGCTGGAACACGGAGACTAATCAGATGATTCTTGTCTTTAAGGAGCATGTGAAAGAGGGGACAGATTAATACCCCATCTTCCTGCTCTCCATCAGTCCACCCTGGTGTAATGTGCCCAAGCAGTTCTGAATAATCTTCCCGGAAAAAATAAATAGGCGACTGCAATGACTTTGTGCAATGATCCTAATGGTAATGAATAATAATAACACACCACTGACAGCGAACGCTGAGTGCTCGCTGCATGCTAGGCACTAGGCAGAGGGTTTCCCCTCACATGTACTTTAGGGGTAGAAAGAGGGGCAAAGAGGAAACTCTGTTAGGTGCAGGTCAGTGAACTCTGAATAGGCCATCCACCATCTGAGACTCAGAAACCCGCAGGGACCTGGCTGATGGGCAGGCTGCATGCCGGCTGCACCGTGAATCAGCACCAGGCTGGGAGACGCAGCCACTCGGGGATCCAAAGGACTCAAACATCTGCAACCTGGCCCCAGGCCAAGAGAACAAACTGCAGGCTCCGGATTTGCCGCCCTGCAGAATAGGCTCAAAATGAAACATGTTTGTTATTTCTAACTGGATGGGAACTGAAGGAACCCGAACAATCAGTGTACAAGGATTCATAAATGGACCAAACATGCTTGCTTTTTGTTCTTGAAAGATGTTTGTTGTATTTAATATATAATGAGAAGAGCGGTCAACACTGCCTGGGTGCTGAGCACTTTAAGTGCATTACCTGGGTGGCTGGCTGGGCTGTGCCAGGGCTGAAGGGTGTGGGGAGCTTTTTTCTTTTTTTTTTTTTTCTCTGCTTTTTAAGACGGAGTCTCGCTCTGTAGCCCAGGCTGGAGTGCAGTGGCCGGATCTCAGCTCACTGCAAGCTCCGCCTCCCGGGTTCACGCCATTCTCCGGCCTCAGCCTCCCGAGTAGCTGGGACTACAGGCGCCCGCCACCTCGCCCGGCTATTTTTTGTATTTCTTAGTAGAGACGGGGTTTCACCGTGTTAGCCAGGATGGTCTCGATCTCCTGACCTCGTGATCCGCCCATCTCGGCCTCCCAAAGTGCTGGGATTACAGGCTTGAGCCACCGCGCCCGGCAAGGGGAGCTTTTTTTGAGGTGCTCCTTCTGCCTCCTGGCACAGGACTCTGGCTCCAGCACACCCCAAGCTGACCCTGGTGGGGGTAGGGCCCCGCACCCAAACCTGGCCTCTCCCATCTCTTGTTCTGCTGCCTCAGCTTTCTCCTGTCTGTGGTAGAGTCTGCTTGGACAGACTCTGGGCAGGGTAGGGGGCAGGGCAAGCTGGAGAGAGAATTCGTTCTAGGTTGATGTGGGATGATAGTGGCTGGTAGGGCACTTGTATCCTATCGGAAACCAGTGATGAACTGTCTGCATGGATGAGATCCCATCCATTCCCACCCTTCTCTTAAAAATACCACAGTGTCTCCTCAGTCTCAAGTCCAAGTCTCAAGTCGGGTGCCCAGTTTCATACCATCCTTCCTCTCCCTCTCCCAACCCTCAGGCAGGACCAACCCCCTCAGAGGAACCACTGCTGCCCCAGCCCTTTTGGGCTCTATGCCCAGGATCTCCCCTCCACTCCCTGGAAATTCCACATTGGGCCAGGTGTGGTGGCGCACACCCTTGGCCCCAGCTACTCAGAACGCTGAGGTGGAGGTCGAGGCTGCAGTGAGCTGTGATCTCACCACTGCACTCCAGCCCGCAGGACAGAGTGAGACCCCGTCTCTAATAATAATAATAATAATAAATAATTTAAAGGAAAAGAATTTCCATCTTGGGCTCATTCGTTCATTCATTCATTCATCCCCACTTGTGACAGCAGGGAGGTCTAAGCTTCTCGGGATTCTCAGCACCAGCAGGGCCTGGACCAAAGTGTGCACTTGATTGGTGGGTGTGAAACTAATGCCTTACCCTGAGGAAGGGGCACTAGCGGTGGCCGTGAGGACACGGGGTGCACTGTGGATCAGGACCTTCCTGGCCACATCTCTGGGGCTGTCAGGGTGCTGCTGGAGGGCAACGCTGGGACTTCACAGGGTTCGCAGGGCTACAGGACGCTTTCTGAGGAGGCTCATTCCAGGATCCACCCCCTTTCTGTCTTGATTCCTTGTCAAATGAGCTTCAGGGTGAGACTTGAGCCAGATCTGGTTCCTGGAGGCTTTGACCCCAGCAGGTTGGAGTTTGAAGCTCGTGGTGAGAACAGAACGGTCTCTTGGCGCCGTCTAGTGGCAGAGGAGGACGTGTCGCATGGAATTTTCTTCTGCTTGTGGGGGGCCCACCTCCCCAGGCCGCTGCGCATCCATGCTGGTGACGCCAGCAGGCTCACCTTCCCAAGGTCACCTGGCTTGCTTGTCCAGGGTCACAGAACAAGTAATGACAATGACCAGAAGGAAAATGGCAGCCTGCACCCCACTGCCCACGGGGAAGACGTTAGTGAATCCTGTCTCTACCTGGGCAGACAATTAATTCCCACCTGGCTCTCCTGACCCCTGGATTAACCCAGGCTGCCTGCAGACGCTCAAAACCTCTGACACCGCCCTGGCCCTTCCCTCTGGTGGTGTGTGGCCCCTTCTCTAACCAAAAGCTGTCGGTGTCCCTAGCCAGGACCACTACTCCCTGGTGTGCTGGGCTCCATCTCCTCCCAGGGTGTCACCTCTAAAATTCTCCCCTTGCTCCCAGATGTTCTCTCTCCCTCCTGGATTTTTTCCACTGATATTGGAGCTATTCTATCCCTTCTTTAAAATGAAAAAAAGGAAGCCCTACCGTAGCCCACTGCCAGCACCTTTCCACTGCTTTGCTGCCCTTTCCAGCAAAACTCCTTGAGAATAAGCATATGTGGGCATTGCCTTTCCCACCCCATCCCCACACTCATGGACAGGTACTCTTGGCAAGGTCACCAGTGGCTTCCGTGTGGCCAAATCCAGTGACCAGTTCTCAGTCCTCATCTTGCTTGACCTGTGGACACACTGATGCAGCCGGTACTCCCTCCTTCTCTGACCACCACCTTCACCTGGCTTTTGGTGGCCGCACTCTCCAGATCCTCCTCGTCACCAAGGTTCCTTCTCCAGTCTCCTCTGCTGGATCCCACTCTTCGCGACCTCTAAAGGTTGGAGGGGCCCAAGCCCCCTGGCTGCTTTGTGTTCTATCAACATGCCCTCTTCAGTGGCCCTCTAGCCTTGGATTGATCTATCTTTCTTTCTTGCTTGCTTTCTCTTTCTTTCTTTCTTTCTTTTTCTTTCTTTCTTTTTTTTTTTTTTTTTAGACAGAGTCTCGCTGTGCTCCCAGGCTGGAGTGCAGTGGCGTGATCTCGGCTCACTGCAAGCTCCGCCTCCCAGGTTNTTTTTTTTTTTTTTTTTTTTTTTTTTTTTTTGAGACAGAGTCTCGCTGTGCTCCCAGGCTGGAGTGCAGTGGCGTGATCTCGGCTCACTGCAAGCTCCGCCTCCCAGGTTCACGCCATTCTCCCGCCTCAGCCTCCCAAGTAGCTGAGACTACAGGCGCCCGCCACCACGCCCGGCTAATTTTTGTATTTTTAGTAGAGACGGGGTTTCACCATGTTAGCCAGGATAGTCTCGATCTCCTGACCTCGTGATCCACCCGCCTCGGCCTCCCAAAGTGCTGGGATTACAGGCTTGAGCCACCGCGCCCGGCCACTTTCTTTTTTTTTAGATGGAGTTTCACTCTTGTTGCTCAGGCTGGAGTGCAATGGCACGATCTCTGCTCACTGCAACCTCTGCTTCCTGGGTTCAAGTTATTTTCCTGCCTCAGCCTCCCAAGTAGCTGGAATTATAGGCATGTGCAAAATTAGTACCCGGCTAATTTTGTATTTTTAGTAGAAACGAGGTTTCTCCGTGTTGGTCAGGCTGGTCTCGAACTCCCGACCTCAGGTGATCCGTCTGCCTGGGCCTCCCAAAGTGCTGGGATTACAGGCGTGACCCACCGCACCCGGCCCTTTTCTTTTTTTTGAGACAGGATCTTACTCTGTCAACCTAGCTAAAGTGCAGTGTCACAATCATGGCTCACTGCAGCCTCAACCTCCCTCCCAGCCTCAAATGATCCTCCCACCTCAGCCTCCTGAGTAGCTGGGACTATAGGCACATGCCACCACGCCTAGGTAATTTTTGTTTCTTTGTTGTTGTTATTTTTAGTAGAGATGAGGTTTTGCCAAGTTGCTCAGGCTGCTCTCAAATTCCTGGGCTCAAGGATCCTCCTGCCTCAGCCTCCCAGAGTGCTGGGATTACAGGCATGAGCCACTATACCCGCCCAAGTCTTCCTTGGATCTTCAATACAGCCATGTGTTGACTCCCAACCTTAGAAGGCGGTGTTCTGCTGTTGTTGGGTGGAATGTTCTAAGAAATGTCAATTAGGCCATGTTGGTTGAAAGTTCAAGTCTTCAATATCCTTATTGGCTGGACATGGTGGCTCACGCTGGTAGCCCTAGCACTTTGGGAGGCTGAGGCAGGAGAATTGCTTGAGACTAGGAGTTTGAGGTTACAGTGAGTCATGATTGCACCACTACACTCCCGTCTGGGTGAGAGACCCTGTCTCTATTTTTTAAAAAATAGTAAAATAAATATTCATTTAGTACTTTCTAACTTAAAACATTAGAAACACTGATAATTTTTTTTTTTTTTTTTTTTTGACAGGGCCTCACTCTGTCACCTAGGCTGGAGTGCAGTGGCACAATCTCGGTTTACTGCAACCTCCGCCTCCCAGGTTCAAATGATTCTCCTGCCTCAGCCCCCTGAGTAGCTGGGATTACAGAGGCATTCCGCCATGCCTGGCAAAATTTTTTTTTTTTTGTATTTTTTACTAGAGACTGGGTTTTGCCGTGTTGGCCAAGCTGGTCTGGAACTCCTGACCTCAAGTGATCTGCCTGCCTCGGCCTCCTAAAGTGTTGGGATTACAGGCATGAGCCACCACGCCCAGCCAGGGCCAAGCATCTTCTCTGGGCCCTGATGAGTTGCCACGCTCCTTTCTAGTTGGATCAGCTTCCCATATTTTATCCTTTGCACTTCCAGAGTTGCAAAATATCTCCCAGAGTTCCTTTCGTGTGAGGTTTTTGTTTTTGTTTTTGTTTTTGCTGGCATCACACCCCCAGGACATCATCATCCTTCTCATCTCAGCTGTTTCCTTACTTATGTGGACAGGCCGCCCTCACTCCACCCCTCTGGCTGCACTGCTGGAGCCCCTGGCTGGTGGCAGTGTCCACCTTCACTCCTGCAGCTGTTTCTTCTTATGACCTCACTTATATTTGATTGGAATGTTCGCTCCAGGGCCATCGCATTTTATTTCTTTTTAATCACACATTCACCTCTGTGGGTCAGTGATGTAATTGACCATCGATCATAACGTGCTTCTGTCTTTTATGATGCAGTGATTTGTGGACTGAAGAGCTGGCCGCAAAGCTTGTATTTTATTCAGTTACTCACAGGTAATTTACCATGGTAACTGGTACTTGAACCGTGTTGCTGGGAAACTGGTGTTACTGAACTAAACCGCGATAAGGAAATCTTGTCCACATAGATTGGACCCATACAAAGCTGGGACTGCCTATACTGACTGATTTTCTCCCTCCATCTCATGTTCCTCCTGCCCGTTCATGCAGGAACCTAGCTTGATCTGTGGTTCTAGGACTGAAAGTAGAAGGTGCCTGTTGGTCTTTCAGGCTTTTGTTTTTTTTTTTCCCCCCAAAAGTCCAAGCCCTTGAGAGTAAAAGGGCATATGGGGGAGAAAGGAGAAAGTTAGAATCCCCCATGTAGGCAAAGCGTGCTGGAGAAGCAGGAGGTGACAGAGCCATAAGAAGACTCTCCAGGCTGGGGTGAGGAGAGGCAGGTGAGGGGGCCCTGCTGCCCACCGGCCCCTGAAGAGCAATGCTGGCAAAGTGGGAGCTGGCACCCAGGTGACAAGACCCCAGGCAGGCTGGCCAAAGAGGCCCTCCTACCCACTGAGGCCAGGAGCAGCAGGAGAGGTGTGGGACCAGGGGGCCAGGGTAACCGGTGGGAGAAAAAGTAGCAAGTGTAAGAAGCCATGTGCGCTCAGTTCTGCTTGCCAGCAGAATTTCACAAAGCCCTGCCCCTTCGGATTCTCTGAGGACAAAATGGGACAGAGCACAAGCCCACATGTCTTGCTGGAGTCAATCTATCCTTAAAAGATAAATGGCCCTAGCCTTGCCTTTTCCTGCACGTAAGATAATGTATGACGGGGTTAGTGCTGATGATAACCTGATGTGGTTATAAATCTACAATCTATAACCAGATGTACTCTCTCTCTCTTTTTTTTTTGAGATGGAGTCTCACTCTGTCACTAAGACTGGAGTGCAGTAGCACAACCTCGGCTCACTGCAACTTCCACCTCCCGGGTTCAAGCGATCCTCCTGCCTCAGCCTCCCAAGTAGCTAGGACTATAGGCGTGTGCCACCACACCCGGCGAATTTTTGTATATAATTTTTTTTTTAGACAGAGTTTTGCTCTTTTGCCCAGGCTGGAGTGCAGTGGCACAATCTCGGCTCACTGTAGCCTCCGCCTTCTGGGTTTCAAGTGATTCTCCTGCCTCAGCCTCCCAAGTAGCTGGGATTACAGGTACCCACCACCACGCCCAGCTAATTTTTATATTTTTAGTGGAGATAGGGTTTCACTATGTTGGCCAGGCTGGTCTCGAACTCCTGACCTCGTGATCTGCCTACCTCGGCTTCCCAAAGTGCTGGAATTATAGGCATGAGCCACCGTGCCCAGCCTAATTTTTGTATGTTTAGTAGAGACAGCGTTTCACCATGTTGGCCAAGCTGGTCTCAAACTCCTGACCTTGTGATCCACCTGCCTCGACCTCTCAAAGTACTGGGATTATAGGCGTGAGCCGCCGTGCCTGGCCTATAAACAGATACACTCTTGTACCCAGACTTTGATGTGATTTTTGCATGCACTGAACCTCCACTACCTGGATATAAGCTATGATCTGAAATGCTGTTCTGGAGCATTCTGACAGTACCTCTCTCAGACTTCTCCTGGCCTGTGCAGCCTCTAGGCTTCAGTAAGGCTTCTGAATAAAATTACATGTGTTTAAACGCTTGGGCAGGGACCAGGCACGGTGGCTAATGCCTGTAATCCTAGCACTTAGGGAGGCTGAGGAGGGAAGGTCCCTTGAGACCAGGAGCTTGAGACCAGCTGGGGCAACAAAGTGAAACCCCGTCTCTACAAAAAATTAGGTGTGCATGGTGGCATGGGCCTGTGGTCCCAGCCGCTTGGGAGGCTGAGCTGGGAGGATTGCTTGGGCACTGGGAGGTCGAGGCTGTGGTGAACCCTGATCACACCACCCCAGCCCAGGCGAGAGTGAGACGCTGTCTCAAAAAGAGAAAGACAAAAAAAGTCGAATGCTTTTCTTGCGTCAATACTGGTGTGACAGATGACAGATGACCTGGGCCAGCACGTTCTCCCCAGACAGAGCCTGTCCCTGCTGCGCTTTAGCTGACTCAGGAAAGGGCAGAACCCTGAAACTGAATCCTGGGATGTGCCGGCCGTGGAATCGCGGAGTCATGGAATGGGAGCCTGGACAGACACTAGACTGTTGCATACACTGGAGAGGGCGGACTTGCGGGCACGCCCCGCTGCTGGAGGGAGAGGCCTGCGTCTCCAGCTGCGTCGTCACCACGCGCCGGGGCGTCTAACGGCTTCGTCCAGCATCCCCACATCCACCAGATGGGTTAACTCCGCAATGCAAAAGGCAGGAACAGGTTTGGAAAGGGCAGTAGCTTGCTGAAGTCTCAGAGATAACAGGAGGTTGAGTAGGGGTTCGAACCCGGAGGCCGACTGTGTCTAGAGCCTTCAAGCCACCAAGGGGCATGGGCCGGGTCCTCTCCTTCCATTTACCCCATGCAGAAGGGCTGGGAATCCTCCAGCGTTCCCTCCCTCTCTCCCAAACGTCGACGAGCTCTCTGGGCGGCAGCGTCCAGTGCAGAAAGCCGGATGCCAACAGCC
Source organism: Theropithecus gelada (assembly GCF_003255815.1). Lineage (NCBI taxonomy): Eukaryota > Metazoa > Chordata > Mammalia > Primates > Cercopithecidae > Theropithecus > Theropithecus gelada. Next base: position 103,470,694 of record NC_037675.1, on the reverse strand, counting down.
CGGCCGGGATGCCCGCGCAGCAGCAGCGGGGCCAGAGTATCCCGACACCTGCAGGCCCCCACCAGCGCACAGCACCTGCAGCTGCCCGCTGTCCTGGCACGTGGGGCTGGGCCCGGCACCGAGCAGGCGCTGGCAGATATTAACGTAGCCGCTTCCCTTAATTCCATGAGACCTTTCCTCCCAGGACTGATGGAGAGGCAGCAGCAGAATCTCCTCCATCTGCCTCGCCAGCTGGTCACACAGGAAGGCCTGGAACCACCTAGAGCAAGCTTGTCTAACCCGCGGCCCGCATGCGGCCCAACACAAATTGTAAACTTTCTTAAAGCATTTTATTTTATTTTATTTTGTGTGATTTTGTGTTTCCCCGCTCTTAGCTGTCCTTAGTGTATTTTATGTGCCCCAAGACAATTCTTATTCTTCCAACGTGGCCCAGGGAGGCCAAAAGACTGGACACCCTAGAATGACCTAGGTCACTTGCCTAGAACAACCGTCATGCCCGGCCAACTCTTGGTCTTGTTGCTTAGACTGGAGTGCAGTGGCGCGATCTCGGCTCACTGCAACCTTCACCACCCCACAGACTTCAAGCAATTCTTCAGCCTCAGCCTCATGAGTAGCTGGGATTACAGGCGCCTGCCACCACACCCAGCTAATTTTTGTCTTTTTAGTAGAGATAGGGTTTCACTGTGTTGCCCAGGCTGGTCTCGAACTCCTGACCTCAGGTAATCTGCCCGCCTCGGCCTCCCAGAGTGCTGGGATTACAGGCGTGAGCCACCGCACCCAGCTTCACTTTGAAGAAATAACCTCCCACTTTACTCCAAAGGATGTGCATATTTCACAGGCAATCCGAAGTTCCCAGAGGCTTGCCTGTGTCTGCAAGACTGGGACTTTGCTGGGCCTCAGGACCGCGGTCACTTCTCACCATGGCAGTGGGGGGACATGTTGACATTTTTAGTGACAAAACAAAACCCTATTTCACCCTTAAAGGTGATAGAACATAAAAGGATTTATCAGAAAATAGTGTTACTCTTTCCCTTATCACTGCAGAATCCCCTGGTGCTGCCAGACAGCCTTATTCTAACTGTTATTTCTTTCTCTCTGTCTCTCCTGCTTTTGAGACAAGGTCTCTTTCTGTTGTCCAGGCTGGAGTGCAATGGCACTATCATAGCTCACTGCAGCCTTCACCTCCTGGGCTCAAGCGATCCTCCTGCCTCAGCCTCCCCAAATGCTGGGATTACACATGTGAGCCACTGTGCCCAGCCTGTAACTACCTTTCGTGTATATTAAAACTCTTTAGCATTTATTTTCTAAGTGGAGTGCATCAGCCACTCACCTCTCTACACTTGACTTCCATTCCTCGAGCATGAGGGGAAGACACAGCGAGACCCTGTTTAGGAGCGCTGCTCAGGCTGGGCGCAGTGGCTTACGCCTATAATCCCAGCACTTTGGGAGGCCAAGGCTGGTAAATGGCTTGAGTCCAGGTATTCAAGACCAGCCTGGGTAACTTGGCAAAATCCTGTCTCTATAAAAAATACGTAAAAAGTAGCTGGTCGTGGTGGCATATACCTGTGGTCCCTGCTACTGGGTGGTGATGGGGGACTGAGGTGGGAGGATCGCTTGAGCCTGGGAGGTGGGGGTTGCAGTGAGCTGAGATTGTGCCACTGCACTGCAGGCTGGGTGACAGAATGAGACTCTGTCTCAAAAAGAAAAAACAAAAAAAAGTAGCACTGCTCAGACAGCCTGTGAATAGCAACTTGGAGGCCTGAGGCCTGTTGATGGATCTTGCAATGAAAATGGGCTGCTGGGGCCAAAGGGATTTGGGAATCACCGAGTTAGACGAAGCCGAAGGGGTGTCATCACTGCAGCTCCTTTCAAATCCTCTAGGAGGCCCTTCCCAAACTTACTTGGCTATGAGACTATTTTTATTTATTTATTTATTTATTTATTTATTTATTCATTTGGCAGGGTCTCACTCTTGCCACCTAGGCTGGAGTGCAGTGGTGTGATCACAGTTCACTGCAGCCTTGACTTCTCAGGCTCAGGTGATCCTCCCACCTTAGCCTCCCAAGTAACTGGGACTGCAGGTGCACAAAACTGTGCCCAGCTATGAAACTACTTGTCGATGGAGCATCTGTGGGGCTAGAGATCTACAGGTGACGTCAGCCTGGAGAACACTGTTGTGGAACATAGTATGTGTTTAATAAACACCAGTCACTACTGTAATCTTTTTAAAGAAGGCAAACAGCCCTTCCTCTTGCTAGTCCTCATTTGGACCAGAGGGCTTATTCCACAGGCAGCTGGCAGCCTCCCTCCTGGGCTTGGCCAAGGACACCTCTCTCCTGCTATTGAGGTGACTTCGGAGGAGTTTGGGAGGCCTTGCTGGCACTGACATGGGTGGTGAGAAAGAGCTCTGGTTCTGGAAGGATCCTGGTGCTGCCACTCCCAGCTGTATGACCTTGGATGAGCCCCTTAACTACCCTGTGCTATGTTCCCGTGAGCGTACCTGCCCCGGGGCTGTGTGAAGAACAGATGGCACCACGTGATACAGCTGCTGGCACAATGATCGATCAATCACGGCCATTGTTGCTATCGCCATTGTCATTAGCAGTAGCAATGACTGACGGTGGTGCTTTAGCCCCATCGGCACCGATCCCAGAACTCCGTTCTGGGGGTGAACCTTACTTGAGGAATGTAAAAGGCTTCCAAGCAACAGACTGAAAAAAAAAAAAGTTTCTTTTACTGAAAAGCAAAAAGCAGAAGCCTTAAGTTGCATCTTCATTTCTTGAGATTTTAATTTTAATTTTTTGAGACAGAGTCTCGCTCTGTCGCCCAGGCTGGAGTGCAATGGCATGATCTTGGCTCACTGCAAGCTCCGCCTCCCAGGTTCACGCCATTCTCCTGCCTCAGCCTCCCGAGTAGCTGGGACTACAGGTGCCCGCCACCATGCCCGGCTAATTTTTTTTTTTTTTTTTTTTTTTAATTTTTAGTAGAGATGGGGTTTCACTGTGTTAGCCAGGATGGTCTCGATCTCCTGACCTCATGATCCGCCCACCTTGGCCTCCCAAAGTGCTGGGATTACAGGTGTGAGGCACTGTGCCCGGCCTATTTCTTGAGGTTTTAAAAAAATTGTGATAAATGATGAATAAAATTTACCATTTCAATCATTTGAAGTGTATAATTCAGTGGCATTAAGTAAATCTGTAAAGTTGTACAGGCATCACCACCATCCATTTCCAGACATTTTGTCGTCCCAAAGAGAAATTATGTACACATTAAACAGTAACTCCCCACCACTCCCAACTCAACGGGCAGTGTGGGAAGGGACACTATGCAAGGTGAAGACCCTCCCCAGCGTCCTGCTAGTGCCTGCTCAGCTGTCACCCGTCAGGCAGAACGCTGAAACTCAGTCACAAGCTGCTGCTGCCATCTGCAGCATATAACGAAGGGAAAATTCAGCAAGTATGTGCTTCTTTAGCCTCCTCTCTTAATACTACACCTTCAGAATTAAAATTGTGGTGGACAACTAAACGCGATGTGGTATTCTGCATGGGATCCTGGAACAGAAAAGAAACATGAAGAAAATCTGAACACACTGGGCGTGGAAGCTCATGTCAGCAACTCCTGGGCCAAGGCAGGAGGATCGCTTGAGCCCAGGAGATCAAGGATGCAGTGAGCTGTGTTCATGCCACTGTACTCAAGCCTGGTGAGAGAATGAGACCTCATCACTTAAAAAAAATTATAGGCGGGCGGATCACTTGAGTACAGGAGTTCAAGACCAGCCTAGCCAACATAGCAAAACCCCATCTCTACTAAAAACACAAAAAATAGCTGAGTGTGGTGGCACATGCCTGTAATCCCAGCTACTTGGGAGGCTGAGGCACAAGAATCGCTTAAACCCAGCGGGTGGAGGTTGCAGTGAGCTGAGGTTGCGCCACTGCACTCCAGCCTGGGCAACAAAGGGAGATTGTGTCTCACAATAAATAAATAAATAAAATCATGACTATAGGCCAGGCGTGGTGGCTCACACCTGTAATCCCAGTACTTTGGGATGCCGAGGCAGGTGGATCACCTGAGGTCAGGACTTCGAGACCAGCCTTGCCAACATGGTGAAACCCCGTCTCTACTAAAAACACAAAAATTAGATGGGCCTGGTTGCACGTACCTGTAATCCCAGCTACTCAGGAGGCTGAGGCAGGACAATCGCTTGAACCCAGGAGGTAGAGGTTGCAGTGAGCCGAGATCGTGCCACTGCACTTCAGTCTGGGTGACACAGTAAGACTCTGTCTCAAAAAAAAAAAAAAAAAAAAATTATATAGTAATGTCTGTTTAACAAAGAAAGTCAAAATTGTCACTGTTGAGCCTCTTGGGGCCCCCAGGTCATGGGTACTGGGGTACGGTACAACATTCCTTCCCTTTCAGAGGGACTTACCAGCAAAGAAAGGGGGTACTATTTTCTTTATGAACCAGTATAATTTCCCCTCCAAACCTCCCCTCATTCAGGCAGCTAGGCCAGAGCTTGCCATGGCTCTTAGCAGGGACTGTTACAACAGAATGCAGAAGAGCAAGAGCCAGTTCCTTGCTTTTCACCTTCCAGAGGTTTGTGCGCACACGAGGCCCATGGTGGCTCAGAGGTGCCTTTGTGGAAATGAGGAAAAGCGCCTCTCCACTTCTTTGTATGCAGGTCCAAGCCAGGACAGGCAATGTGCCAATTTCACCGCCACTAGCTCACTAAACATCTGCATAACCTTGTGGGGCAGCCTCAGAGCTGAGAGCTGAGCCAGGGACGGTGTGGAGGGAAGTGGATACATCAGAGCCAGAGTTTCTCTGGGAATATCCCACAGGCCAGGGTGGGGTCAGGGATGGGAGAATCAGAGGACAGGCAGGAAGGTGAGGTGCTTGAACAGGGGCAGCTGCCCTGGCCTGGGCAAAGATGATAGAGACACTGAGGGTGGTTTGGGGTTCTGGGAGCAAAGGGCATAGCTCCTTCTTGCTCCTGAGAGGTGTCCAGCTCAGTGAGAACAGCAAGAAAGCTGCTGGGGGCTGCTTGGGAAGGAGGCCTAAGACCACCTGGCAGTTACAAGGCAGCAGGGTGTGGAGGCAGCTGAAGGGAAGCTAGATGTGGAGTGGGAAACGCTGTGCCCCGTGTGGACCTTCCTGGAGTGAGATGGCCTCCACAGATGCCAGTGGAGATGGACAAGGTGACAGGGGACCAGACTCCCCACCCACACCACCCATGACTTGGCTGCCACAACCCCCAGAACTGAAGGGTGGGATCCTGAGATTGAGTTTCTGTCCCTCTGTGGAATGGAAACTTGAAGCAAAAGTGAAGGGAAGGTGCCTTCATGAAGAGGAAGAAAGGTTTCCAGGATAGTAGGCCTACGGTTGGTGATCTGGAATGGCATGCATCCAATTCTACCTTTGGAATACCTCCCAAACCCAACTCCTTTCCCGTTTGCACTGCTGCCACTGTGGTCCAAGCCACCCTCATCTCTGGATTATCTCTGTAGCCCCCCAACCCTCCAAAGGCTCTCTGCCCTTACTCTGGTCTCAAAGAGTTAATTCTCAACAGACCAGCAGAGTGCACCCGCTACAATGCAGAGACCAGGGCAGTCCTTAAAATCCTGCAACGGCTTTATGCCACTGAGTCCTTTTGGTAGCCACTTATTACCTCTCTGACCACCACCTAGTACTGAAACCCAAGCTCACACCACTGCGTGATCACTTCCACCCCTGGGCCCTTGCACACAATGAGCCCCAGGCCTGCAATGCCCTTCCTTCACTTCCTTCATAGTCACCTTCCCAGTAAAGCCTTCCCTGCCTCTTTTGTAAATTTCTCCCCACCCTCTATACCCTTCCCACCTCTCTCCCCATCTTTAGCTTTTCCCTGTATCACTTACTTCAACACGGCATAGATTCTGTTGAAGGCAGGGATTTCTGCCTCTTGTTTAACGCTAGCTGCCCAGTGCCTAGAAAAGTGCCTGGCACCCAGTAGGTGTTCGATAGATATTTATAGAGCTACATGAACTAAGCTTGGGAGGGGTTGTTTTTCTTCGGGCCTTTGCCCATTTCACTCCCTCCTTCTCGTTCCAGCTTCTAGGTTTCTCATTCCTTCTGCTTCTCCTCTTTGCTGGCTCTGGCCTGCAGCCCTCTTGCCCCTGGTGTAAAGGGCTCAAAACACCGGACAGCTCTGCCACCGTGGGGAAGAGACCTTGACTGAGAAGCCAGGGCCCCGGCCTGCAGGGTCACCAGTATCTTGGGCAGGCCGGGCTGTCGCTGGGGCTTGGGTGACTCCACCAGGCATGGAGAGGGTGGGTACTCCCAGCTGGCTCGCCAACCCTCGCTTCTTGCCTCGCAAGAGCAAGCCGGCGGAGGGTCTGTGGGTCAAGCAGGGTCCAGCTCTAGCTTCCCCACCGCCAGGCTGTGCGCCCTCAGCTAGGCCTCTCCTCGCTTACAGGGCTTGCGGACACTTCTGACCCTCACTGAGGTCGTGAAGATGACAAAAGTCAGTGGTCCACAACTGGTGGCGTCGGGCCCGCAGCATACCCACTACGTACGACTGGCCGCTAAGTCAGCCGAGGCCCTGGAGCTTGGCTCCACAACCCAGTCCACGGCCAGCTTTCCCGGGCTGCTCCGTCCCGCGAGGCCATTGCCCCATCCATATTCGGCAGGGCATTTCCACGCGTCCCAACTCAGGCAAGCAAGCCCCAGAGAACCCTTTTTCGGGCCACACTGTGCCCACTTCACTAGAGAGGGAAACGATGTCCAAGTCACTGGGAGAGGAACACATGACGTATTGAGCTCTTTCCTTAGCAAGTGACCTAACCCGCCTTGCCCAAAGCCGCGAGCAGAGGGCCAGGCAGGAAGTGCGCTAGCTCTGCTGTTCCGAGGCCCGCCAGTCTCCGAACCCTGGTCTCAGAACGAGGTCTCTCTGACCCTTGGCCGCCGCAGCAAAAGCCTTGTTCCAAGACTACACCAGACGGGTCACACGACCCAGGTCGGCTCGGTCACGTGTCCCGCAGTCCGGTCATGTGCACCCTCGGACCAATCCCAGCGGCCAGGAAGGAGAGACATTGTGATTGGTCCATGCCCCCAGGGGGCGGGACTCTTGCTGAGGAGGGCCCTCCCCGTTCTCACAGCTATGTTCCGCGTGAATCTCGCTCTCTCGCGAGATTGGGCGTGTGACTGGTGCCCTCAGGTCCCACAATGCACCGGCCGGAGGCGGGGCGGTCCTGCATTGGCGCAGCCTGGCGCGCCGTTTGCGTCATCTCTAGGTGTCGCCGTTGAGATTGGGGCATGTTTCGCCGAGATCCTGCACTCCGCTCTGGGGAGCCTGGAGAAGAGAACGAATTTGCCCTGGGCCCAGGAGTTTAGGCTCGTCGTCGTCCCCTCCTTGCCTCTAAGGCCCTCTCCTTGCGACAGCCTCTGAAACCGTCGGCTCCTTCCTCGTTTTTGTCACGGCCTGGCTTGCATTCCAAGCCAGGCACTCATTTCATGTTTATTGTTCCAGATGGACTAGGGATTCTTAAACCGTGGTCCGTGGCTGGGCTTCTGGGGTCGTGACCCCCTTCAAGTTATATGCACTATGTAGGTTGTTGTGGGTGCTGCTTTTGGAGGTGGTACGTGGCTGCTATCACACTTAAGTGCTGGGTACCATCACAGGACTGGCAGGGCCCTACTGTGGCCGTCAGTGCGCTCTTTGTCAGCAGAGAGCCTGACGCAGATGTCCAAAAGTGCTAATTAGACAGAAGCGAATATCCCCCTGTTACCCTCTGCACACACCTCGGTCTACTCTTTTGGGACTACTTGCTGTTACCTGCACACATTTTTTTTTTTTTTTTTTGGAGACACGGTCTCGCTCTGTCGCCCAGGCTGGAGTGCAGTGGCGCGATCTCGCCTCACTATAGCCTCGACCTCCCGGGCTCAAGCGACACTCCTGCCTCAGCCTCCCAAATAGCTGGAGCTACAGGCCTGCGTCACCACACCCGCCTAGTTTTTTTTTTTTGAGACAGAGTCTTGCTCTGTTGCCCAGACTGGAGTGCAGTGGCGTGATTTCGGCTCACTGCAACGTTTGCTTCCCGAGTTCAAGCGATTTTCCTGCCTCAGCCTCTCGAGTAGCTGGGGTTATAGGCGCTCGCCACCACACTCGGCTAATTTTTGTATTTTTAATAGAGACGGGGTTTCACCATGTTGGCCAGGCTGTTCTCGAACTCCTGACCGCCACTGCCTCACAAAAGTGCTGGGATTACAAGCGTGAACCACTGCGCCCGGCCTAGTTTTTGTATTTTTTGTAGAGACGGTGTTTTGCCATGTTGCCCAGGCTGGTCTTGAACTCCTGAGCTCAAGCGATCTTCCCACCTAGGCCTTCCAAAGTGCTGGGAGTACGTGTGCCACCGCTCCTGGACCTGCACACAGCTTTTGATTGTATGCCTTCCTCCTGTGATCATGCTGTTCTCTGACCGAACAAGTCTCTCTTCTTTCTATCAAACATCGATTGAGCTTGAGCGAGGGCATGGAGGGGTTGAGCACAGTGCCAGACACTGGAGACACGTTGGTGAACAAGACAAGCCTGGGCAGTGTTCCCACAGAGCTCACCAGCTAGCGGGTGAGACAGGTTGGAGATGGGGGAGAGGCTGCGGGCGTCTCAGATCTGGCACTAGAGAGAGAGACTCCAGGATAAGCAGTCAATAGCTAAGTCAGGGCCTGGCGCGGTGGCTCACGCCTGTAATCCCAGCACTTTGGGAGGCTCAGGCAGGTGGGTCACGAGGTCTAGAGTTCAAGACTAGCCTGGCCAACATGGTGAAACCCCGTCTCTACTAAAAATACAAAAATTAGTCGGGCATTGTGTCGGGTGCCTGTAATCCCAGCTACTTGGGGGGCTGAGGGAGGAGAATCGCTTGAACCCAGGAGGCGGAGGTTGCAGTGAGCGGAGATGGAGCCACTGTACTCCAGCGTGGGCGACAGAGCAAGACCCAACTCTGTCTCGGGGGAAAAAAAAAAAAAGCCAAGTCAGGGCAAGATGTGAAATAGCAGGTTGGAAGGCTCTGGGGTAAGACTTGACCTGTCACAAGAGGAGAGAAGGTGGCTGGGGCAGCGATTTGCTTTCTGGAATGGTGGTGGCTAGGCAGGGTTCTGAATGGATCAGATGGGTGTTTTTGGAAGATCACTCTGGCTGTTAATGTTAGGGGTGCAAGGGCAGGAGGGAGTTGGGCAGCCAGAGGCGGAGAGAGAACAGCCAGAGCAGAGGCTGGAGGTAGAATTCTGAACATGTGTGGGAACTTTTCTGGGCCTCAATTTGCCCATCTGTGAATTGGGAGGTGGACTCATCTTTGGTAAGGTCCTCCTGTAGCAGGACGAGCCGCAGACAAAACTCCTCAGACACCGGATTAAAGAAGGAAGAGGTTTTGTATTCGGCCGGGAGCGTCGGCAGACTCATGTCTTAAGGGCTGAGCTCCCTGAAGAAGAAATACTTGGCCTTTTTAAAGGCTTACAACTTTAACGGATCCATGTGAAAGGGTCGTGATAAATCAAGCAAACGTGGAAAACGTGACGGGGGGCTACATGCATCAGCTAACAGAACAAAAAGTTTTACAGTGCTTTCTCATACAATGTCTGGAATTTACAGATAACACTAGTAGTTTTGGTCAGGGGTTAATATTATTATTATTATTTTAACCACCAGGGCCAGGTGGTGGCGCCAAGGTCATCTATCTTACCTCTGTTTCTTTCCAACTTTTTGCTTTCTCCCCTTTCTCCTGTCTTATAAACTAGGGAAAAGGGGAGGTGGGGAAAAGCTGGGAAGGATAACAGGAGAAGTGGTGGTCTCATTCTATGCTCCCACCTCTGATTAAAATTTAGCAACACTCAGCCGGGCGCGGTGGCTCACTGCTGTAATCCTGGCACTTTGGGAGGCTGAGGTGGGTGGATTGCCTGAGCTCAGGACTTTGAGACCAGCCTGGGCAACACGGTGAAACCCTATCTCTACTAAAATACAAAAAAATTAGCCGGGTGTGGTGGCATGCGCCTGTAGTCCCAGCTACTCGGGAGGCTGAGGCAGGAGAATTGCTTGAACCCAGGAGGTGAAGGCTGCAGTGAGCCGAGATCGTGCCACTGCACTCCAGCCTAAACGACAGAGCGAGACTCTGTCTCCAAAAAAAAAAAAGAAAAGAAAAAAAAATTTACTGGCCGGGCGCGGTGGCTCAAGCCTGTAATCCCAGCACTTTGGGAGGCCGAGACGGGCGGATCACAAGGTCGGGAGATCGAGACCATCCTGGCTAACCCGGTGAAACCCCGTCTCTACTAAAAAATACAAAAAACTAACCGGGCGTGGTGGCGGGCGCCTGTAGTCCCAGCTACTCGGGAGGCTGAGGCAGGAGAATGGCGTGAACCCGAAAGGCGGAGCTTGCAGTGAGCTGAGATCCGGCCACTGCACTCCAGCCTGGGCGACAGAGTGAGACTCCGTCTCAAAAAAAAAAAAAAAAAAAGAAAATTTACCAACACTTCAGGTAGGTGAGAACTTACAAGTGGTTAAAACAGGGGAGAAAAATGATGGGAAGGAAAGGAGGCAGGAGGGAGGGAGGAAACAAGGAAAGGGGATACCTGCGAAAGAAGGGACTCCAGTGAAAAATCACAAAGGGTTGATCAATGTCATGTGATTAGGCCAGCTGTCAATTACAGAAGTTAGGATTCTATCTTCCCACAGAGACTGGGAAGTCTAACCTTCCTCATGATTACATTTCAAAAGGACGGCTTTCAGGTCCTTAGAAACACTCCAGAGCTGAAGGAGATACATACATGTCTCAAAGGGATAGAAGCAGGATTCATATTTGCAAGCCATTTTTAGTAAATGCTCGAAGGGGGGTGCCAGGGGTCTGTCATTAGGTGTTGGCTAAAAACAAATAGTAAATTCTGGCATCACTGAGCTTCTCTGGCAGGCATTGTAATGGGGGTGCTGGGGTCACCCTAGGACCTTGTGCTTCTAGAAGCATGCTACTGTTTTGTCATCTCTTAATGCAGAGGTTAGAATGGAGTTGTCATGTGCTGAGAAGTCTGCAGCTCTTGGTGCACTTTTTTTTTTTTCCTTTTTTGAGATGGAGTCTCACTCTGTCACCCAGGCTGGAGTGCCATGGCATGATCTCGGCTCACTGCACCCTCTACCTCCCTGGTTCAAGCAGTTCTCCTGCCTCAGCCTCCTGAGCAGCTGGGACTACAGATTCACACCACCACACCCGGCTAATTTTTGTATTTCTTTTTTGGTAGAGATGGGGTTTCACCATGTTGGCCAAGCTGATCTTGAACTCTTGACGCCTCTCGGCCTCCCAAAGTGCCATGATTACAGGTGCGAGCCACCACGCCTGACCAGGATGCACTTTTATTCATTTAGTAATTTCTTCACGGCTTCTGTATCTTTTTCAATATGGAGAATGGTGCTGTTGTGAGCATTCTCGGGCTTGTAGCTGTCATTCTTTTGTACAAGTGCTGGTGGCTAAATTCCTAGAAGCAGAATTGCAGAGTCAAAATGTATGACATTTTAAACATTTTAAATGTTTAGCATTTTAAACATTTTAAACATTACCTAATTACCCTTCCAAAGAGTTGTACAAATCTGCGTAGCCATCAAAATAAACTAAAATGCTGTTTCCTCCCATCTTCCCCACTACCATTGTAATCTCTTGTCCCACCAGGGCTGCTAATTTCTTTTTTTTTTTTTTTTTTTGTCTTTTTTTTTTCCTTTTTGTGGAGAACGGGGTCTTGCTATATTGCCCAGGCAGATCTCGAACTCCTGGCTGGGCTCAAGCTATCCTCCTGCCTCTTCCTCCCTAAGAGCTGGGGTTATAGGTGTGAGCCACCACACTCAGCTTCTTTTTTTTTGCTCTGGTTGCCCAGGCTGGAGTGCAATGGCGCGATCTTGGCTCACCGCAACCTGCACTTCCCGGGTTCAAGTGATTCTCCTGCCTCAGCCTCCCAAGTAGCTGGAATTACAGGCATGTGCCACCACGCCTGGCTAATTTTTGTATTTTTTTTTTTTTTGAGGCAGAGTCTCGCTGTGTCGCCCAGGCTGGAGTGCAGTGGCCGGATCTCAGCTCACTGCAAGCTCCGCCTCCCGGGTTCATGCCATTCTCCTGCCTCAGCCTCCCGAGTAGCTGGGACTACAGGCTCCCGCCACCTCGCCCGGCTAGTTTTTTGTATTTTTTTTAGTAGAGATGGGGTTTCACCGTGTTAGCCAGGATGGTCTCGATCTCCTGACCTTGTGATCCGCCCGTCTCGGCCTCCCAAAGTGCTGGGATTACAGGCTTGAGCCACCGCGCCCGGCCCATTTTTTGTATTTTTAGTAGAGACAGGGTTTCTCCATGTTGGTCACGATGGTCTTGAATTCCTGCCCTCAGGTGATCTGCCCTCCTCGGCCTCCCAAAGTGCTGGGATTACAGGCGTGAGCCACTGCGCCCGGTCAGGGCTGCTAATTTCAGCGGACCCCTTTCCCTCTCAGAGCCTTTGTTTTCTCAGTGTGAAAGGGGGATAGGACAATGATAATAATGACAGCAGGTGTTATCTGCTGAGCTTCCTCTGCGTGCGTTACGTGATCCTTCCGAAGACATACAGGGCAGGAATCATCATCTCCTTTCCGCGGATGAGAGCACTGAGAGGCAAATGGAGCTGAAATTGCAATTCCACTCTGACATCAAGAAACGTCTTGGCTGGGTGCAGTGGCTCACACCTGTAATCCCAGCACTTTGGGAGGCCAAGGAAGGCGGACTGCTTGAGCTCAGGAGTTTGAGACCAGCCTGGGCAACCTGGCAAAGACTATGTTTCTATAACAAATATAAAAATTAGCTGCGCCTGGTGGCGTCTGCCTGTAGTCCCTCAGGACTACCTCAGGGGCCACATACCCCCTTCATCATATTTGCTCCCTCACCTCCTCTCTCTCTCTCTCTCTCTCTCTTTTTTTTAGATGGAGTCTCGCTCTGTCGCCCAGGCTGGAGTCAGTGGTGCGATCTGGGCTCATTGCAACCTCTGCCTCCTGGGTTCAAGGAATTGTCCTGCCTCAGCCTCCCGAGTAGCTGGGACTACAGGCATGCACCACCACACCTGGCTAATTTTTGTATTTTTAGTAGAGATGGGGTTTCACCATATTGGCCAGGCTGGTCTCAAACTCCTGACCTCATGATCTGCCTGCCTCGACCTCCCAAAGTGTTGGGATTACAGGCATAAGCCACCTCGCCCAGCCCACCTTCTCTCTTATAGATGTATAGATACATTGTCTTTATCTGATCTGATGCCCCGGCACCCTTGATTCCCCAAGTATACCTCCGCAAACACGAACCCTCTCCTACTTGACTTTCTTACGGACCTTGTGTCAGGAAATTGACACTGTTAAAAACAATGTGAATTTGGCTGGGCACGGTGGCTCACGCCTGTAATCACAGCACTTTGGGAGGCCAAGGTGGGCAGGTTGCCTGAGGTCAGGTGTTTCAGACCAGCCTGGCCAACATGGTGAAACCCTGTCTCTACTAAAAATACAAAAATTAGCCGGGCATGGTGGCACGCACCTGTAATCCCAGCTACTCAGGAGGCTGAGGTGGGAGGATCACTTGAACCCAGGAGGTGGAGGTTGCAGTAAGCTGAGATTGCGCCACTGCACTCCAGCTTGGTGACAGAGTGAGACTCTGCCTTCAAAACAAAGCAAAACAAAAGTGAATCAACATCAGACTCCATTCCATTTTACCAGATACGCACAAAGTCTTCTTTCCCTTCTGTCCCATTCTCTATCCAGAGAATTGCATGGTAATTCCTTGCCATGTCTCGTCAGCCTCCTGGCAGGAACAGCCCCTTAGCCTCACTTTGTCTCTTAGTGTCCTTGACAGTCTATCTTAGTCCGTTTGTGCTGCTATAATAAAATACCACAGACAGGGTCATTTATAAAGAAGAGACCTTTGGCCAGGTGTGGTGGCTCATGCCTGTAATCCCAGCACTTTGGGAGGCCGAGGTGGGCAGATCATGAGGTCAAGAGATCAAGACCATCCTGGCCAACGTGGTGAAACCCTGTCTCTACTAAAAATACAAAAATTGGCTGGGCATGGTGGTGCATGCCTGTAGTCCCAGCTACTTGGGAGGCTGAGGCAGGAGAATCATTTGAACCCGGGAGGCGGAGGTTGTGGTTAGCAGAGATCACACCACTGTAACTCCAGCCTGGGCAACAGAGCGAGTCTCTGTCTCCAAAAAAAAAAAAAAAAAAAAGAGCAGACCTTGATTGCTCCCAGTTCTGGAGGCTGGAAGTGCAGCATCAGGGCATTGGCAGATTTCTTGTCTGGTGAGGGCCTGGCCCCTGCTTCCAAGATGGTGCCTTGACGGCTGTGCACTCCCACAGGGATGAACTCTGTCCTCACATGGCAAAGGGGTGAAAAGGGTCAAACTCTCTCCATCAAGCCCCTTTATAAGGCCATCAAATCCCATTCCTGAGAGCAGAGCCCTACGACTCAGTCACCTCCCAGAGGCCACACTTCCCAGTGCTGCTGCCCTAGGGATTACGTTTGTTTTTTTAATTGTCCTTTGTTTTAAAAAATATTTTTTCTACTTTGGGAGGCTGAGGTGGGCAGATCACCTGAGGTGATCACCTGAGAAGTTCAAGATCAGCCTAGCCAACATGGTAAAACCCTGTCTCTACTAAAAATACAAAAAATTGGGCAGGCGGTGGCTCACGCCTGTAATCCTAGCACTTTGGGAGGCCGAGGCGGGTGGATCACGAGGCCAGGAGATCCAGACCATCCTGGCTAACATGGTGAAACCCCGTCTCTACTAAAAATACAAAAAATTAGCCGGGCGTGGTCGCGGGTGCCTGTAGTCCCAGCTACTACTCGGGAGGCTGAGGTAGGAGAATGGCGTGAGCCAGGGAGGCGGGGCTTGCTGTGAGCCGAGATCGTACCACTGCACCCCAGCCTGGGCGACAGAGCGAGACCCCGTCTCAGAAAAAAAAAAAAAAAGTCCCGGTGCGGTGGCTTACACCTGTAATCCCAGCACTTTGGGAGGTTGAGGCAGGCGGATCACCTGAGATTGGGAGTTCAAGACCAGCCTGACCAACATGGAGAAACCGTGTCTCTTCTAAAAATACAAAATTAGCTGACTGTGGTGGCACATGCGTGCAATCCCAGCTACTCGAGAGGCTGAGGCAGAAGAGTTGCTTTAACTCGCGAGGCGGAGGTTGCAGTGAGTCGAGATCGCGCCATTGCATTCCAGCCTGGGCGACAAGAGTAAAATTTCGTCTCAAAAATAAATAAATAAATAAAATAAAATCGTTTTCTTTTAAAGACCAGTGGGATAGCAAGGGATTACATTTCAATATAAAATTTGGAAGGGGCAAAAACGTTGAAAGCATGGCATTCTCTTACAGAATACAAACCTTTCTTCTGCGGGCTGGCCCCCCCACCTGGGTCCAGGCGATGTGTCCTCATGACCCCATTCTTGGCAAGACAACTGCAGATGTGTGTTCCTGGTGGCGCAGTGCATTGCATCAGGGGGCTCATGTTCTCCTTGCCCACTGCTGCTGATGTTAGCCTCTGTCACCTGACCAAGGCGGTGTCTGCCAGGTTTCTCCAATGTGAAGTCACCATTCCCCAATTAATTAAATTAATTTATTTACTAGGATCTTGCTCTGTCTCCCAGGCTGTAGTGCAGTGGTGCAGTCATAGCCCACTGCAGCCTTCAACTCCTGGGCTCAAGCAATCCTCAGCCTCCTGAGTAGCTAGGACTACAGGCACTGCCCAGCTAATTTTTTATTTTTAAATTTTTTTTTGTAGTGATAGGGTCTCACTATGTTGTCCAGGCTGGTCTCAAACTCCTGGGCTCAATTCTCCCATCTTGGCCCCTCAAAGTGCTGGGATTACAGGCATGAGCCGCCGTGCCTGGCCCCCACTTTATGTTTGATTGGCATGTTGCAGAGAGAGATTCCACTCTTCCACTAATACCTTGTGTCTTATCAGACATCCACCCACTAGCCTTAGCATCTACTGATGAGTCTTGCCTTTATCAACCACCTATGTAGTGGTTGCTATACCATAATGATCTATTTTCATCCTTTTTTTTTGATATTTATTAATTGGCATTCTATCATAAGGAAGACCTTTCCCTTCTCCCTCATATAGTTTTTTCATTCCTTTATTTACTAGCATGGACTCATGAATCTTATTTTGTTCAGTGGGTTGTAATCTGATAGTCTCATTATTTGTATTGAAACTCAAATTACCCTAGATTTGAAGAGTGGGAGAACCTGCAAATTGGCCCCTGTGTCCTTTTAATATGTCCCCATCATTCTTTGAGTTCTTCCTTAATTTCTGGTCCCCCCCCCAAAAAAAAAAGTTCCAGGGTTAACTTGTAGACTCAGCCATCTCTCCAAGGCACTGTGCTATGGTTTGAATATTTGTCACTCCAAAGCTCATGTTGCAATTTCATCCCCCATGTGGCAGTGTTGAGAGGGGACTGGGTCATGCAGGCTCTGCCCTCAAGAATGGAGAAATATATTCATGGATTCCTGGGTTATCCTGGGACTGGGGCAGGTGGCTTTATAAGAAGAGGAAGAGAGACCTGAACTGGCACACCCAGCCGCCTCGCCGTGTGATGCCCTGTGCCACCTCAGGGCTCTGCAGAGTCCACACCAGCAAGAAGGCCCTCACCAAATGTGGTCCCTTGACCGTGGACTTCTCAGCCCCCAGAGCTGTAGGAAATAAATTCCTTTTCTTTACAAATTACTCAGTTTCAGGTATTCTGCTATAAGCAACAGAAAGGACTAAAACGAACTATGTTTCCTTTTAGTGGAGTACAGAACGGAACAGAATTGAGAGATGAAGTTCTTGGCACTCAGTGTGCTCAGAGTTGCCAGAGATTGGTGCTTCTAGACCCTCTTAGAAGAGGGCTAGGAAACATATATATGTACAAACGCTTTACATATATACACACAATCTATAATTCTTTTGTTATCTTTGTCTGTATATGTGTGTGTATGTACATGTCCTGAATTTGACTGATATTTCTGATTCAGCATCTCCCCGGGATCTTCCTAGCTTCTTCCTGTGTTTGCAAACCCTGTCTCAGTGAAAGATCCAGCTTTTGTTTTTCTGATATATGTATTTATTTGCTCAATCAGCGATCAGTGTATTAGTTTTCTAGAGAAGCAGAAGCAGTAGGTTATATACTGGTAAATATAAACCAGTGGAGAGTTATAATAGGAATTGACTGGTGTGATTATGGAAGCTAAGAAGTCCCACAGTATGGCATCTGCAAGCTGGAAACCAGGAAAGCCCATGATGTCATTCAGTCTGAGTTTGAAGGCCTGGGAACTAGGTGAGTCAATGCTATAACTTCCAGTTGGAAGCTGAAGGCCAGAGAGATAAGGTGCGGTCACGGGGTGGAGAGAGCAGCCACAGGTATAAATCTCAGAGACTGAAGGTCCAAGAGCCGGGAGCTCCAGCGTCTGAGGGCAGAAGATGGGTGTCCCAGCTTCTAGGCCCTCAACGGATTGGATGAGGCCCACCCACATTGCTGAGGGCAGATCTTTACTCAGTCCACTGATTCAAATGCTAATTTCCTCTAGCAATATCTTCACAGACACACCCGGAAACAATGTTTCCCCAACTATGTGGGCATCCCTTAGTCCAGTCAAGTCCACACATAAAATAAACCATCACAATTAGTTTATAGTCACACTTAGTGCCTGTGGGAGACTGAATCCAGGACCTCTGTGGATACCAAAATCACAGCCTACACTTTGTCCTGACCAAGGTCTGAACAAGTTTTTATGTATTTTTATCTTTTTTTTTTTTTTTTTTTTGAGAGGGAGAGTCTCACTCTGTCACCCGGGGTGGGGCACAGGCGCAAAATCTCCGCACTGCAACCTCCACCTCCCAGGTTCAATCTATTCTCACGCCTCAGCCTCCCAAGTAGCTGGATTACAGGTACCTGCCACCAGGCCCAGCTAATTTTTACATGTTTAGTAGAGACGGGGTTTTGCCATGTTGGCCAGTCTGGTCTTGAACTCCTGGCCTCAAGCCATCTGCCCACCTCAGCCTCCCAAAGTGTGGGATTACAGGCGTGAGCCACTGTGCCCGGCCTTCATGGATTTTTCTAATTCTGTAGTTCTTTATGGTGGGAGGGTAATTCTGGACTGCCTATGGGCAAAAGCAGGATTCGGCCTTCACATTTTAAAGCATCCGTGCCAGTTGTCTTGTTGAATTTTGCACAGTCTGGATTTGTCTGATTGTTTGATCATGGTAAGGTTCAGATTGAACATTTTTGTTAAGAATAATGTGTAGGCAGTGCTGGGACTCCCCGCTGCATTGCATGAGGAGGAGCTAATGTCAGCTTGTCTCCTTATTGGCAATGACAAGCCTGCTCACTTGAGTAAGGATATGTTGTATTCCTTTTGTAATATACATTGGATTGTATTTGTTAATTTGCTAAGATTTTGCATCAGTATGCATAAATGAGATTGGTGTATCGTTTCTTTTTGTGTGCAGTCTTTATTGGAATTTGGTATCATCATTATATTTGCTTTATTAAAAAAGCAGTTTTCCTTCTTCTTCTATGCTTCAGATCAGTTTAAGGAAAATTCATATATTTAAAGGTTGGTTAAGGCTGGGCGCGGTGACTCACACCAGTAATCCCAGCACTTTGGGAGGCTGAGGTGGGAGGATCATGAGGTCAGGAGATCAACACCATCCTGGCTAACACGGTGAAACCCCGTCTCTACTAAAAAATACAAAAAAAAAAAAAAAAACTAGCCGGGTGAAGTGGCGGGCGCCTGTAGTCCCAACTACTCGGGAGGCTGAGGCAAGAGAACGGTGTGATGGTGTGAACCGGGAGGCGGAGGTTGCAGTGAGCCCAGATCATGCCACTGGACTCCAACCTGGGAGACGGAGGGAGACTCCATCTCCAAAAAAAAAGGGGTTGGAAAGATTTACCTGTGAAGACTTTTGTATGTATGTAATTGTCATAAGTAGTTTTTCCTTGTTTTGTTTTTCTTTGCCACTCTGTCAGCCAAACCCTGGCAAATCTTCCAGCCTCCTTCATCTTCAGGTCTTTGAATGCATTCTCTTGCTTGGGGCATTCTCTGCTTTCATCAGGGGAAGCCCAGTGGGAAGCCTCCCTGCAGTGCCCTAGCCTCTCCCCACTGCGATGCCGGCTTCCTGCCATGGAGCCTGACTCACTGGACTGTCTCAGGACATGGAAACTGGGGCGTCTGCATTGGGTTCACTGCTGTCATTGCTTGGCATGCTCCATAGACATTGGGATGAGTGAATGTCCTCCCACGGTTCTGCCCCCTTCAGGCACAGTCACTACGGGGTGTGCATCCTGCTCTTCACGTCTCATTCACTTCACAAGCTGAGCAAGCTGTCCCGTGTGCACCAGGGATGGAGCTGGGCACTGGGGCCACCTCCATGAAAAAGCAGAGGAGCTCCCTGCCTCGTGGCGGAGGCCCTCTACTAAGAAATAAATGAAATTACAAATTGTACCAGGGCTCTGATGAAAATAGGGTGCCCTGATAGAGAGTAAGGGGATGGGGGATTTCCAGTTTCAGGAGGGTGGTCAGAGAAAGCCCCTTTCGAGAGAAACCATTGCATTTTAGACCTGCCGTTGAAAACAGTCAGCGCCGTCACTTTGGGAGCTAGAAGTAGGAAGTGACAGTGACAGCGTGTGTGAAGGCCCTGGGGCAGGAAGGAGGTTGGTGGGTGAGAAGCAGAAATCAGTGATGGACCAGTGGGAGCACGGCTGGCCATGGCTGCAGAGGTCAGCGTGGGGAGGGACTCAGGCTTTATTTAAGTGCCATGTGAAGCCACTCGAGGGTTTTAAGCAAGAGGGCGACATGATCTCTATTTTAACATGTTCTGGAGAGAAAGCTGTCACTGCAGACTAGGGAAGGGGCGGGGCCGGGGCAGGAGAGAAAGGCTAGGCTAAGATGCAGTCTCTAGGATCTAAGAATCCTAGGAAGGGAAGAATCATGGCCAACCTCCGGGTTTCTGGCTTGGTGAGTCTGCTGGGTGGTGGTGTCAGTTCCTGAGGTGAAGAAGATCACAGGGACTGGGCTGGGGGCGGGTGGGCAGGTGTGACCCATGCTGCTAGCACTGACCCCTCTATGCTGTGGGTGTCCGCTCTGTCTACCAAGAGGGTGATACTGTCCAGGGCATACTGAGTCCCCAGTGCCCACATGTGCCACCCCACAGATACCTGTTGATTGAAATTCTTTTCACTGTCTTCATTTGGGTCAAATCCTCACCAAGGGGGTTGGATTTGATTTTTTCTTCTTCTTTTTTTTTTTTTTTGAGACAAGTTCTCACTCTGTCGCCTAGGCTGGAGTGCAGTGGCGCAATCTTGGCTCACTGCAGCCTTGATTTCCCAGTCTCAGGTGTTCCTCCCACCTCAGCCTCCTGCGTAGCTGGGACTACAGGTATGTGCCACCATGCCTGGCTAATTTTTATATATTTTTTTGTAGATACAGGCTTTTACCATGTTGCCCAAGCTGGTCTCAAATTCCCGGGCTCAAGGGATCTGCCCATCTTGGCCTCCCAAAGTGCTGGGGTTACAGGCATGAGCCACCATGTCCAGCCGGATTTGAGTTTTGACACCCTAGTTTTTCAAGGTCAACTGGTGGAAAACATGGGTACTTCTTATTTAAAAAAAAAATTATATATTTTTTTATTTAAAGAGACAGGGTCTTGCCATGTTGGCCAGGTTGGTCTTGAACTCCTGGCCTCAAGCAGTCGACCCACCCTGGCCTCCTGAAGTGTTAGGATTACTAGCTGTGAGCCACCAAGCCTGGCTACTTCTTATTTATTCTAGGGCACTTTTTTAAAAATAGAAAATGTGTGACTATACATGACGGAGCATTTCTGGTACATCCTGTATGGCAGACTGAAGATGATTCCAAAGATCTTTTCTCAAGTATTCTGAGAAATTTAGCTTTTTTTTTTTTTTTTTTCCCTTGAGATGGAGTCTTGCTCTGTCGCCCACGCTGGAGTGCAGTGGCGCGATCTCAGCTCACTGAAACCTCTGCCTCCCGGGTTCAAGTGATTCTCCTGTCTCAGCCTCCCGAGTAGCTGGGACTACAGGTGTATGCCACCACGCCCAGCTAATTTGTGTATTTTTAGTAGAGACAGGGTTTCACCATGTTGGCCAGGATGGTCTCGATCTCTTGACCTTGTGATATGTCCACCTTGGCCTCCCAAAGTGCTGGGATTATAGGCATGAGGTACCATGCCCGGCCAAAATTTAGCTTTTTAATACGGGAAATATTTTCTATGTAAGAAATATCTGAATTTTTACTTGGTAAAGTAAAACATTTCTATATGAGATCCATTGCCTGTCTCAAATAAATCTTTCAAATGTGCATTTTCCTAGACTTTCAAAAAATTCACAACCTAGAAAGAAACCAAATGGTAGTCAAGATAAAGTACTACCCGCCAACATACAACTTTGTGAGTTTTTTTTTTTGGAGATGCAGTCTTACTCTGTCACCTAGGCTGGAGTGCAGTGGCACAATCTCAGCTCACTGAAACCTCTGTCTCCAGTGATGGTCCTGCCTCAGCCTCCCGAGTAGCTGGGACTACCGGGGTGCACCACCATGCCCAGATAATTTTTTATATAGTAGAGACAGGGTTTCACCATGTTGGCCAGGGTGGTTTCAAACTCCTGATCTCAAGTGATCCACCTGCCTTGGCCTCCCAAAGTGCGGGGATTACAGGCGTGAGCCACCACGCCCAGCTAACTCTGTGAGATCTTAGCAGATACACAACAGGGGCTGGCTCACCAGTTATGGGGCTTTCCTTTCTCTATTTCATTTTCTGTAAAACCAGGGTTTGAACTAGACCGGGGTTCCTAGAAATTGGGATTTCATAGGTCTGGAAGCTGGTCAGCATTATCGTACTATTTAAATTTTAAAATGGTATTGCCAACTTTTTTCAAGTGGAGAATTATAAAAGACACTAGTATTTACACTTGCCATTTCCAAAGGTATATTTCCATGCTAAAAGTGGAGGAAGAGCATGTCAGAAAAAGGATCCTTCTTCAAATTGAGTTTCCAGAGGAACCATTCCATTGCTCTTTTCTCTTGTTTTGTTTTTGAGTCAGGGTCTTGCTCTGTCATCCAGGCTGAAGTGCATGGCTCAATGAAGCCTCAGTCTCCTGGGCTCAAGTGATCCCCCACCTCAAGCCTCTCATATAGCTGGGACTACAGGCATGCGTCACCACACCCAGCTAATTTTTTTTTTTTTTGGTAGTGACAGAGTCAGTGTCACTATGTTGCCCAGGCTGGTCTTGAACCCCTAGGCTCCAGCTATCTTCCCACCTAAGCCTCCCAGAGTGCTGGGATGACAGGCGTGAGCCACCTCACCCAGTCGTCTTTTCTCTTGTTTTGATAAGGACATGGAAACACTGTCGTGCCCGGGGCAGGTGTGCAGACTGGCTGTAGGGACCCTGGCAACCACCAGATCCTCCTGGTCATCAGAAACCCAACACTGGTTCCCGGGTCAACTTTGGTGGAGCAGATTTAGGGTCTCACCGCGGTACCATATTGACACAAGTGCGGGGCCAGGAGCTGAGAGATTGGGGTCTGCCTGACACTGTTGCTGTGCTAACTATTGTGGAGGGTATTGGGGTTCAGTGGTCCTGTCTGTCCTCACTCATAAAGCCACGGGCTGCCTAACATGGCCGTGAGGCCTCCTCCCACCCGAGCTCCTCATGGCGAGATGGAGTCGCGCCGGTCTCCAGGCTGGAGAAAGCAGCTAGGGAGAGCGGCAGCCGTGGTTGCTTTCCTCATCCTCAGCTGGGGCAGGGGGGCCGCGGGTTTTTGTTACGAATGAGTGAATGCAGTCACAGAAGTTTCTTCTGCCTGAGATTTTTGCCCTCCAGAGACTCTGCTGGGCTTTCACCTTGCTGGAGAGCTCATTCAGGAAGACTCAGGCTCTTGGGTTCCCTGAAAACTTGCCACTCCCCTACAATTTTTTTTTTTTTTTTGAGATGAAGGCTCCCTCTGTCACCCAGGCTGGAGTGAAGTGGCGCGATCTCGGCTCGCTACAACCTCCACCTCCCGAGTTCAAGTGATTCTCCTGCTTCAGCCTCCCAAGTAGCTGGGATTACAGGTGTGCACCACCACACCTAGCTAAATTTTTATTTTTATTTTTTTTGAGACGGACTCTTGCTCTGTCACCCAGGCTGGAGTGCAATGGCGCCATCTCACCTCACTGCAACCTCTGCCTCCCAGGTTCAAGCAATTCTCCTTCCTCAGCCTCCTGAGTAACTGGGATTACAGGCTCCCACCACCACACCTGGTTAATTCGTTTGTATTTTTAGTAGAGATGAGGTTTCACTGTGTTGGCCAGGATGGTCTCAAACTCTTAACCCAAAGTGATCCGTCCACCTCGGCCTCCCAAAGTGCTGGGATTACAGGCGTGAGCCACGGTGCCTGGCCCCCACTCCCCTACTTATTGCCAATTAAACCATACCAGATGCTTATCCAGCGATGGACACGCTTACCACACATTCACACTCTAAGTTGAGGGGGGGAAATAAAGCTAGGTATACCCATATGTATTTAATGTTGATATAAAAGAACGCTCATCTCCAAGCCATTTCAAAGTATGGGATTGTTTTGTCTCTGAGTTACGGGCAGTGGTTCACATTCTGAAGGCAGGTTCTATTCCTTCTCCTCTGCAAGTTATTCTCATTCTGGAAGCCTCTCCTTTCTCAGATTCACTGGAAAGCAGACATCGCCATTTAGCTGGGAAGTCCCTTCTTGCTGTGTAGCGGGAAGAGCTTTGAGTTAGGGAGGTCCTGGGTTGACTGTGGGACCCCCACATTGCCCTTAGCTACCTCGGCCCAGCAGATGAGCCTCTCTACTCCGGTTCCTCCTGTGGGGAGGACAGCTGTTCAGGAAAGGTTCAACCTTGTCCAAAGAGAGGTCTGGCCTTTTCCCCGACTTTGCAGCAGCCGAGAGGCCCTTGGCATGCTGTGCCCGGTGAGAGCGCCTTTGTTTAGCTGGCGGCCTTGGGCCCTGCTGGCCAGTCTAGGCAAATGACATGATTTATGCTGGGGGTCTCGGGCCACACAGGATGGCTCCACCTCTGGAGGGGCTGGACACCGAGGCCACCATGTACACATGATAAACCCCCAGTAAAACTGTGGACGCCAATGCTCAGGCGAGCTTCCCTGGTGGGCGATACTCCACGCGAGCTGGTGCACACCGTCACCGGGAGAAGCCAGTGCGCTGCAGGGCTCCACGGGGAGAGGATGGCTGGCAGCTCTGACGTCTCCTGGACAGCCCTGCCCTGTGCATCTTGTCCTGTTCCTGATTTTCAGCAGTGTCTGCTCACTGGCATAATTGTAGCCATGTGTCCGAGAGCTCTACTCACCCCTGTGAGTCCTCAGAGGGAACTCTTGAGCCTGGGAGTGGTCGGAGACTCTGGGGGGGCCCCATGTCCCTCCTCTGCCCCTCATACCAGTCTCACACCGACCTCTGGGCCTTTAATTATGATGTCAATTTTCTGTAGCAGGCTTTTTATTCTAGTCTGTTTGAAACCCACAAAGAAGCAACCCCGAAGGAAGAAACCTCCAGGTTTCCTGGCAAAGCATTTACTAGAGAATCACCTGGGCTCTGACAGCACTGGAAAAAAGGCGGCTTCTCACAAGTCATCTGACAGCAACAGGTGATATGTGTGACTGTTTCCTTTAGCTCAAGCCCTGGGGTCAGCCTCGGTTTTGTGGGCTGAGGGGCCACGTGGGTCTAAAGAGGCTCCAGCCTCAGCATGGATTCCTGTTTGAAAGGAGGAGGTGACCCTGCTCCGAGCCTCAGGCACGGCGCTCACTCTGGGGGTCGCTCCTTGATTGAGGACCCGTTTTCTTTTTTCTTTTTTTTTTTTTTTTTTGAGACAGAGTCTTGTTCTGTCGCCCAGGCCGGAGTGCAGTGGTGCGATCTTGGCTCACTGCAAGCTCCACCTCCCGGGTTCACGCTGTTCTCCTGCCTCAGCCTCCCGAGTAGCTGGGACTACAGGCGCTGGCCACCGCGCCCGGCTAATTTTTTGTATTTTTAGTAGAGACGGGGTTTCACCTTGTTAGCCAGGATGGTCTTGATCTTCTGACTTCGTGATGCGCACACCTCGGCCTCCCAAAGTGCTGGGATTACAGGTGTGAGCCATCGTGCCTGGCCGATTGAGGACCCATTTTCAACAGGCACCTAAACACCCAAGAAGTACCCAGTGGACGGACTCACCTGCGTTGCATTAGACGTGGAAGCTCCGCCTTAGGGCAGCGCACAGAGGGGAACCCAAGGGAGAGTCAGCAGGGGGCTCGCCAGCAGGAAGGGAGCCTTGTTTTGGAGGCAGAAATGAAGACAGATGAGGTCACCACACCTGAGGAAGGGAGGGAGGGAGGAGTCGGGGAGAATGTCAGCCTTTGACTTTTCCATGTTATGCTTCAGCGCCAGGATCCGGCCTAATCCTCCCCCTTGCTTGGCACCCTCTCTGATCCATATTCTGATTCGGGGGTGGCAGGTGTGTGTGCGAGTGTGTGCGACACTTCTGGGAGGCAGAAGCACCTGAGCAGCGCTATTGGCTGTAAAGTGCTCATTTAGCATCTCTGGGGCTCCCGGGCACTGATTCTCCTCATTCCCCCTCCACTAGTCTTTTTCCATCACAGCTGTGCTGCATGTTTGTTCACCAACAGTATCTGTTACTGGTTGCTTTTATTACAGAAATTAAGAAGACAGGTGGCAAAAAACTCTTGGATTGCCAGGCCTGTGGTCCCAGCTACTTGGGAGGCTGAGGCAGGAGGATCGCTTGAGCCCAGGAGTCTGAGTCCAGCCTGGGCAACAAGACCCTATCTCTAAAAAACACAAAAGGTCCCAAAACATAAACAAAAACCCCTCTTGGATTGGCCAGGAATCCATCTGTTACATATTATCCTATAAAATACACAAATCAGTACACCTGGGCCAGCCCCAGCTTATGTTTATTTACCCGTGTATTTCTAGAAGCCCCTCAAGAGCAACCACCCCACACCAGACATGATCAGGAAGACCTGTAAGTAGGAAAATACGAATTCTAGAGATTATGGAGTTATTTGGCTCGCGCCTCCACCCCCAAGTTCTGTGGAATTTACATCATACTTTTTATACGAAGCAGAAAGTCTTTTTTTTTTTTTTTGAGACGGAGTCTTGCTCTGTCACCCAGGCTGGAGTGCGGTGGCCGGATCTCAGATCACTGCAAGCTCCGCCTCCCGGGTTCACGCCATTCTCCTGCCTCAGCCTCCCGAGTAGCTGGGACTACAGGTGCCCGCCACCTCACTCGGCTAGTTTTTTTTGTATTTTTTAGTAGAGACGGGGTTTCGGGTTAGCCAGGATGGTCTCGATCTCCTGACCTCATGATCCGCCCGTCTCGGCCTCCCAAAGTGCTGGGATTACAGGCTTGAGCCACCGTGCCCGGCCCGAAGCAGAAAGTCTTATGAGAGTAGGGGACACTTGGCTTCCAGTCAGTGTGGGCCCATCTCTGCACCTCTAGGTCTGTTCCCTTCTCTAAAAAAGGAGCTGAATTAAGCTTAGTGCATTTCAAACTTTTTGACAGTGGAATCCATTTTTTTTTCCTCCAAATGAAATCTTATATAAAACTACATATTAAATAAGAGCTGAACCTTTGATAATTTTATAGGTTCACATTAGTAATATAATGAGAACAGAGGCTAATGTGTTGGTGGTCTCCAAAGTGCTGAAATTTAGCATGTTTGTTTACAAAAATGCTGATGTTTTATAACATCTAAACTTACATAAAAACAAAAGCCTCGGGCTGGGCACGGTGGCTCATGCCTGTAATCCCAGCACTTTGGGAGGCCGAGGCAGGCAGATCACAAGGTCATGAGTTCGAGACCAGCCTGGCCAACATGGTGAAACCCTGTCTCTACTAAATGTACTAAAATTAGCTGGGTGTGGTGGTGCACACCTGTAATCTCAGTTACCTGGTGGGCTGAGACAGGAGAATCGCTTGAACCCAGGAGGCAGAGCTTGTGGTGAGTCAAGATTGCACCACTGCACTCCAGCCCGGGTGACAGAGTGAGACTCTGTTTCAAAAAAAAAAAAAAAAAAAAGTTTTATAAAATCTAAACTTACATAAAAACAAAAGCCTCAGGCAGGGCGTGGCGGCTCACGTCTGTAATCCCAGCACTTTGGGAGGCCAAGGCGGGCAGATCACCCGAGGTCAGGAGTTCAAGACCAGCCTGGCCAACATGGTGAAACCCGTCTCTACTAAAATTATAAAATTAGCTGGTGTGGTGGCGGGCGCCTGTAATCCCAGTTACTCCGGAGGCCGAGACAGGAGAATTGCTTAAACCCAGGAGGCAGGGTTACAGTGAGCTGAGGTCGTGCCACTGCACTCCAGCCTGGGTGACACCGTGAGACTCTGTCTCAAAAACAAAACAAGACCAAACAAAACAAAACAAACAAACAAAAATAGCCTCTGAGGAAGGGGGGCCACTGGACTGGAATCAAGCTCTTCTGGTTCTGGGCTCAAGTACACCGTCAGAGCCCGCAGCCGTCACAGCAGTCCCTTGACACTGTCTCCATAGAGGCTGCTTCCCTAGTGCAATGTCGGGGCCGAGCACGGGCTCTGGGTGGCCCTGGGTATCTCCATGGGGCAATGGTTGTGAAGGACAGACCCTGGGGTCCATGACTGTGGTTACCCCTCGACCTTGCAGGGCCCGGGGTTCTCCCCAGTGTCAAGTGATGGTGAATGAAGATGCAAGGGTTTCACCTGGAGTTCAGGATGAGAAGAAGACACTTTTTTCCTGAGGAAGGTGAGCCCCCACGCCCCACTCCCCCGCCTGCCTTGGGAGATCATCTCCTGAAGCTCGCTGTGTGGGCTGCAGACTGGCACCCGTAGCTATGCATGTACCTAACAATGCCACATGTTGGACACCGCATCTTGCGCCCTGTAGTTCAACCACGTATAGCCAATCACTCAAGTGTTTCTGTCAACCAGCGAGAACTCCTGAAAAACAACCTGAGTAACTGCCCCTTTCCCTATCTGTCCTTTCTCTTTTAAATGCTGAAGCCTCTTTTTCTCCCCCAGAGCATTTCTCAAGGCAGCTTGCAAGTGTTTCCCAGGCTGCAGCTCTCGACCTTGGCCCAAATAAGCTCTCTCCCTGTATCTTCTTTTTGAGACAAGGTCTTGCTTGCTCTGTTGCCCAGGCTGGCATGCAGTAGTGAGATGACGACCCACTGCAGTCTCAGCCTGCTGGGCTCAAGTGGTCCTCCCACCTCAGCCTCCTGAGTAGCTGGGATGACAGACACGAGCCGTGGGGCCTGGCCTCTCCCTGAATTGTCTCAGTTTCTTCCTTTAGGTTGACAATACCATAACTTCACACTGTCCACCTGGGGGTGTTCCTATGGCCTGACATGGTGCTGCGAGCATGTCCCCAGGCCCTCACCTGTGTTCACCATCACCCATGACGCTGCCCATCTAGAAGGCATTTCCACCATGTAATGTGATGGTCGGGGCTTGGACCCCAGGCCACACTGCTTGGGTAGCAACCTGGCTCCACTCAGTATTTGCGTGACCTCGGGCAAGTGACTTCACCTTTGTGTGCCTCAGTTTCCTCATTTGTGAATGAGGATAAGAGTAGTAAATTATTTGGTGGGTTGTGAGAACTAAGCAAATTAACCCAGGGAAATGAGGCACCCACCACAGCTCCTGGCATAAAGGCAGTGGTAAGAAATACGAGTTCTCCTTGTCATTACTGCTGATGGCTGCTGCCAACCCTCACAGGAGACACGAAGCCAGTCGTTTTGCCTTTATGCTTCTTGCTACCCCCAAATAGCAGCAGCGTGCAGCTGGGCTGGAATCGCAGCATGCCTCTGTGAGTGAGTCCTCTCGAACTCTTGTGCTGCAGGAAGTTACTAAACACCAGGTTTCCTGCAGTGTTAAGATGGGGGATAAGGACCGCAGCGGGCAAACATCTAGTCTGCGGAACACTGATCTGGGTACCGGCGCAGGAGGTGGAGTCTTCTGGCTGGCGTGCCCACTTTTAGGTGGAAGTGGAGCAGCAAAGTTACTGGACCCTTGGGCCGAAGACCACACTCTGCCTGGGTCGCAGCCTCGTCCATGTGCCCCAGCTGCAGAGTGACGGCGTCTGCACCTCTGTCAGTGCGAAGGGAGCACAGACACCACTGGGGAGAGAAGGAAGCTGAGGACAAAGCCTGCCCTCCCACGCCAGCCGGCGTGCTGACCACACGCAGCTATGGAAAGGTGAGGTTATAACCACGACACGAGGAGGTAACACTTTAGTCCTGTTTCCATGGGCTTCTCGCGAGAGCATCAGCGAGGATAATGATCTCTCCATTGAGGAGGTGGGTGAACTAGGATCCCAAATTCATACTTCCAGCAATTCCCTATTTTCAAGACTTTCATTTCTATAAATTGTATTGATTCACCTTTTCCTACTCAAAAAAGCCCCCAAACCCAAACCAAACCAAGAGGTGGTCTATAAAAAGGCACACTGCCTTTTCCACTAAGTAAAAAATCAGCGGATAGACTTAGCTTTGAACAGCTGTGGCTAGCAGCTGGTGCAGTCAGCGCTCCAGGCGGGCTGGGTGGAGATGGCCAGCCCCTCTGCAGTCAGCGTCCCTGTGTGCGGGCGGCCCTGACCTAACGGGAACCCGATCACGTCAGAGCCAGCTTGCCCAACACCATGGCTAAATTTAGTTTCATGATGAGCAATAAAATTCACATGTTCTTTATTTAGTCCATATGATACACCGTTTTCTTAGTTTTTGAAAATTAGATAAAAGAGCATATTAAATGGCAGGTGTCTGAAGTTTCTCTTGATAAACAAGGTCAAAACAAAAAGTTCTGAATTACAAAATGTTAAAAAATATGTCGGTACTTAACATTTCACTAATGCATAAAGTTACAGGTATTTTCTAAAGAAAAATAATTGTGCCACTTACCTATATTTGCTGTTTCTATGAATTTTTTTATTCTGTACATAGGACATTTTGTACAAAATATGAAGTCTACATTTTTATTACTTATTACCATAAAACAAAGATACAATGTATGTACAATATTAAAAGGAAGCCATACTAAAGCCACACTAAAAAGACACTTGGAATAGTGACATTTCTGATGTACAGATACATTCTGGAAAGAGTGAAGATGCCAAACGCAGAACTTTATGAAGAAAAACAGTCACCGGTTTATTTTCAATGTAATACTTTTGAAATCAGTTTGGTACAGAATAAACAGTCTCTATACAATGATATGGAAGCTGACAATTAGCACAGGAGTCCAAGTACTAACTAGGGAACCTTTAGGAGGCCAGAATATTAAGTAATACTCTTGCCAAAGAAAATTGGTTTCTCTGAAAACTTTTATTTTTCTTTTTGGTGAGTGTTTGTCTTCAATAAAGAGCAGAAAGAAAACCTAGACAAAAAGATGTTCTTACACACTGAGCTTTACACAGTCAACCAAACATTGATATTTTGCTTTTTCCCTAGGGCGAAAAGAGAGTCTTCCCAGAAACCTCTCTCACAAACATACTGAACATCCAAAATCAAGGATATTTGAGAATCTATCAGCTAAAGACGGAAGTTCAAACAATGGTATATCAAAATACATAAGACGCTGCTTTATACAATAAAAAGCACCCTTTTTCCCTCAAAAGGAGAAGGCATCGAAACTGTTTTTTTGAATGATAAGTTTTCAGAATGGTAAAATGGAGAGATACTCGTCAAGTTTCTCAGGAAGTGTTCATCTCACAAAGTGGACTTGTCCACTTTTAGCTGGGGCAGTCTTCCCATTTCATACCTGCACTTGCTCTTAACACAAGAAGTCCCCTCCCCCCAGGTGATTTTCCTCCAAGACACGAGGACAGAAGCATTGCCAGTGGCTTGAAATGACAGCAGTGGGCAGCAGGCACTAGAGCTGCACAAGGAGCAATGTCTGCTTCTCACAATCTTTAAAAGGATACCCGAGACCTCGATGAAAAACCAGATCCTAAAAAAAAAGCCAGATTTTGTCTTTTATGCATCAAGACACTTAACATTAAGTTATATAATCTTATGCCAGAGATGAAAGAAACTAGAATCACGTGTTTAGAATAGCAGTACACATCTCAAGTAGCTTTCAAGCAGGATAAATAAGTCAAAATACTGGCCACCCTGAGAGAAATAAAGAATAGACAAAGCACTAAGTTTAAAGATTTTTCTCCTTGTGCTATTCCATCTAAAAAAGCTCAGTACATGCAAGGAAGTCTGTGGAATACATAGCAGCATTTGAAGACCGATGAAAACTCAGACACTGTATTTTCCTTACGAGGTGTTGATAATGTGAGCTCTTTGCAACAGAAAGAGCCCCACTGAACATCATCCTCGCTGGTGCCTCCTCCAAGCTCTCAGAACCGCGTTGCAGCCTTTGGGGAAGGCAGCGGCACTGCCGGTCCCGTGCAACGCTGTTGTGTTACTTTACGCTCAAAGACAGCTGCAGTTTGCGTTAGGCTAAGAACTGGCTTAACTCAAAGTGATTTGGCTCTAACTTTCCATCGCATGTGGAATTCTTAGAGACTATAATTTTATGAATTCAAGAGCCTTGTTGAAGGGCAACAATGTTTAAGTTGATGGAAATGAAATCTGCAAATAACAATATGAACACATAATTTTTAAACTCCAATTTCTGTCAAGGTAGACAGAGCAAGCTCTTTTAAGATAAATTTCAGAGCAATCTCTTTTAAAATAAATTTCTTCTACAAGCTTACTCCTGGAATCCTGGAGTACCACAGACTTGGAAATATGGCTTTAGGTACACACAAGAGAAGGAGACACGGTATTCATGTCACTCATCAAAGTGAAGAGACCCCTTAGAAAATACCAGCGGTTGAGGATTGTCATTTTCCCAGTACGTTGTGTGAGAACTCGAAAGCAAAGAGCCATTTCACTGAGATTGAAAAACAAACAAACGAGAACTGCTGGCGTAACAATCGCGTGGAAACCATTTCAAAGGCTGTAAAGTCTTAAAAAATAGGTCATACTTTTAAAAGTGTTCCTTTGATTTGGAAAACATTGACGTTATCACAGAACCACCTATGTTAAAAGATCCTAAGTTGCATTTGGGAGAACATGAAGATGAAGGGCAGGGTGCTTTCCTATAGCTCTGACTTTGTGAAATAGTCTGACGTGGACTATGCTGGGGTGGCGACGACACTGTGAGGACACCGTCGTCAACCCGTGGCTCTGCCAGCGGGCTCTGGGAAGTCACCATTGTTTGAACTCCTAATCTCGCGCTGAGGCGGACGCACGTTATTGCCTACAGAACGGGGTCCAAGAAAGCTTTGAGTGTAACTGATTGGTATGGCACAGAAAGTATGTATTTTCTACAGAATCCAGAAAAGAACTGGCGGGCCCAGCCCCGATGCGGCACCCCGGAGGCTAGCGGCCGTCCTGGGAGGCCAGCTCATCAGCCCTGCAGTGAGCTTCCAAGGCTTTCTTGGTGTGGGGGTCCTGAGGCAGCTCGGACTTGCGGCGTGCAAGAGGACGGTCCTTCTTCGGATCTTTCTGTGCCTGGAATTAGAAATGCAATGGCGTTGGCTACAAACTAAGCTATCTGAAAAGCAAGCTTACTTCTGAGGTGGAAGTCAAAGGATAACCTCGAGGCACGTGTGCCTCACCCACTCACTGTCGGCACCCTGGCCACAGGGAAACGGGGTATGTCTTATCATGGAAATTCGCCAAAAATGTCTTGCTACTAAAAATCGTGACTCGTGTGAGGGCCTCTGTGTTCAATACTGGCGTTTTGGTCTTCTGAAATGTGCAGTGCTTATACAAAGGACTCAGTACCTCTAATTTGCAGAATTCATGCATTTTAGTAAATCTCATAAGTAACCTCCTATTTCATAAATGTCATTAAAGCCGTTTCATCGGCATGTCCCCTACAGAAGCATTTCAAGAAGTAGAAATTTCCGGCTGGGCGCGGTCACTCACGCCTGTAATCCCAGCACTTTGGGAGGCCGAGGCGGGTGGATCACGAGGTCAAGAGTTCGAGACCAGCCTGACCAACATAGAGAAACCTCGTCTCTACCAAAAATACAAAAATTAGCTGGGTGTAGTGGTGCATGCCTGTAATCCCAGCTACTTGAGAGGCTGGGGCAGGAGAACTGCTTGAACCCGGGAGGTGGAGGTTGCAGCGAGCCGAGATTGCACCACTGCATTCCAGCCTGGGTGACAGGGCGAGACTCCACCTCAAAAAAAAAAAAAAAAAAGAAGTAGAAATTTCCTTGGAGGCAAAGAAAAAAAAAGAATGAAAAACATATTTAAATTGGATTTCAAACATCTATCAAATTGGAAAAAAAAAAAAACCTCTCTTCTCCAATCCATTGTCTTCGTAAAGTCTAGGAAATTTTGGTTTCACTTAAAAAAAAATTAAGTGAATCCCATTTCTGCATGAGGATTTGGATAACTGTATCTGCAATAAAAGGGAAACTTAATTTGGAGAGTTTACATATCAAAGCATCCATTTCCACGAATAAACACATAATCCAGTTTAAAAGTAGAGACACTGTGTTAATACCAATATTTTGAAACAAAACAATAAACCATCTAAATCACCCAAACATGATGTATATGCCAGACGACTTGATGGCCAGTTAGTTAGAAACTTCTCTGGATAAAGCTTCTTAATCAGAGTTAAGTCTTCCTTTTTGTTCAGTGTATTCAAAGAGACTAAGTTACTTTGGTGGTACGTCTAGCAGACAAAATTTAAGTCAATCATTTGACAACAGAAAGAACACAAGCCTCACAGATTCCAGATGTCTGATTTTGGTATGGATGTAAAATACATTTTCCTTCGCTTTGATGAAAAATTCAAGGATCTGCAGAAGTCCTGAATGAAAAGTTCAAATTTTTGCTAAGTGTTTCCCAGCAGGGTTCTCTGCAAATGTATCGATGAAAACAGCAATCATGTCAAGGTTTAAAAAGAATTTTGTGTCACATCACTTTAGGATGATTTCTAGAAATGTTATTGGAATATTCACATTGACTCATGGTAGGGGCAGGACTTTGGATTTTTTTCCCCCTGGAAACCAGCGTGAGGGCTTTGGGAGAACCTTCCACTTCTGGAGATGGTGAAGGTCACTCACGGTCCCCTCACCCGTCACGGTACTTGTGAGAGTGTGTTAGTGTGTGAGGATGCAGAGCATGTCTACCTTCAACCCATGAGAAACTCAGAGGTGAAATCCTACCCTGAATTTTATGCCCATTCTATGTGGATCTCTAAAACAAAGTAAAGCAAAACAAAACCAAGATTTTTATATACTTAAAATATGTAATTACAGCTGCAATAGGCACTCCAAAGAGAAGAAACATTTTCCTAGAAAAAGGCAACAGTAAAAAGCTTGGAGCTGGAACCAGTGAATGCAAACTGAGAACACACACATGACCCCAGAACTTCTGAAAGGACAGAAAACCGGTGGACATATCTGGGCCTTTCTGCTTAGACATTTTAAATTGAACTGATGTGCAAAGCAGAGAATAATTTTACTATCCACAAGGCAAAAAAATGAGGACAGGAGGCAGGGAGAAGACAGCACGCAGACGGTGGGCGAGGAAGGGCCGGCGGAGGGGATGTGCAGGTGAACATGCTGGCAAGGGCGGAGTGGACCGCGGGAGACACAGGTCAGTGAGAGGCGGCCTCTCTTCTGCAGCCCACGGGCAGACCCGGAAGGCTCAGTGTAAACCCTAAGTGCTGAAAGAACACCAGGGGTTGGGCATACATGGCTATGCAAGTTTTCTTCCTCTTTAAAGGTGTACATTCAAACTTTACTACTTAATTTGGGATAGAAATAATCAACATTTCTTAAGGGACCAAATTTCTTAAAAAAAATTTTTTTTTAAAAATTAGAGACAGGGTCTTTGTCACCCAGGCTGGAATGCAGTGGCGTGATTACAGCTCACTGTTGCCTCGAACTCCTGGGCTTAAGGGATCCTCCTGCCTCAGTCTCCTGAGTGGCTAGGACTACAGGCATACACCACATGGTTGGCTAATTTTTTTTTTTCTAGAGATGAGGTCTTGCTGTGTTGCCCAGGCTGGTCTCAAACTCCTGGCCTCCTGGGTTCAAGTGATTCTCCTGCCTCAGCCTCCCAAATAGCTGGGATTACAGGCGCCCACCACCACGTCCGGTTAATTTTTTGTTATTTAGTAGAAGCGGGGTTTCACCATGTTGGTCAGGCTGGTCTCGAACTCCTGACCTCAGGTGATCCGCCCACCTCGGCCTCCCAAAGTGCTGGGATTACAGGCGTGTGCCATTGTGCTCGGCCTCCCAGTCGCCAAATTTCTTTGTTTTGACCATCACAAGCTGGAATGACATGGACAAAAGGGAAAATACTTCATGTACATGTTAACTCATCAGTTCTTTTCCTGGAGAACAGGCCTTCCATGTGCTCTATGCGCTGGATAATGAGTACCTGCACTGACCACCTTCCGTCTCTCTACACCTTCCTTACTTGCATGGTTGGTGATGCTTTTCTCCCGACCAACTGTTAAAAATGAGAATTGCAAACATTTTAAATGTCTGTGATATAAATGCCATTCACATGATATGTGCTAGTTTTCTTTGAATGTTCTGACTAGGGTTATACTAGTTTCTTGAAGGAAACGTAAATAAAGGATAGGTAAATACATGGTTGATTTCTCCACAAAAATCCAGCCTACTCCATCCATCAGCATCAGAGCCTGCTTCCCTCTCTCCAGCTATTCCTTCAACCACCTCTCACACCAGTCCCAAGCCAACCCTCACGTCATCTCAGAGAAATGTGAAATTATTTTGGAAAAATAAAGTTAGCTGAAAATAAAATTAAAAGGGCACTGAATATCTTCAAATGACTATATATAAAAACCAAAAAAGCTTAATTTTTAGCTATAATTTCTTATGTCAATTTGGTCACCAAATTGTGCATATACATTTTTCCTGCATCCTGGTACCTTTTTTTTTTTTTTTTTTTTTGAGACGGAGTCTCACTCTGTCGCCCAGGCTGGAGTGCAGTGGCCGGATCTCAGCTCACTGCAAGCTCCGCCTCCCGGGTTCACGCCATTCTCCGGCCTCAGCCTCCCGAGTAGCTGGGACTACAGGCGCCCGCCATCTCGCCCGGCTATTTTTTGTATTTCTTAGTAGAGACGGGGTTTCACTGTGTTCGCCAGGATGGTCTCGATCTCCTGACCTCGTGATCCGCCCATCTCGGCCTCCCAAAGTGCTGGGATTACAGGCTTGAGCCACCGCGCCCGGCCCCTTTTTTTTTTTTTTTAAAGAAAGTTTTGAGAGTCTGAGTCTGGCTCTGCCACCCAGGCTGGAGGGCAGTGGTGCGATCATAGCTCACTGCAGCCTTGAACTGGTACCTTCTTTTTGCTTTAACAATAGTGCTTTTCAGAATTTTAGGAAAACCACTCCAAACATTTTTCAACTTAAGAAAAGTTTATTGGCTGGGTGTGGTGGGCTCACGCCTGTAATCCCAGCACTTTGGGAGGCCGAGGCAGGCAGATCACTTGAGACCAGGAGTTTGAGACCAGCCTAGCCAACATGGTAAAACTGTCTCTGCTAAAAATACAAAAATCAGCTGAATGTGGTGGTGCCGGTAGTCACCGCTACTTGGGAGGCTGAGGTGGGCAGATTGCTTGAGTCCAGGAGGCCGAGGCTGCAGTGAGCCAAGACTGCCACTGCATTCCAGCCTGGGTGTCAGAGCAAGACCCTGTCTCTCAAAAGAAAAAAAAAAAAAAAAAAAAAAGGAGTAGAATTTATCATTTCAAATATTATACCTAGACACTGCACTCCATAAATACCTTCATCTGGATATGTTGAATTCAACTGATTCAACTGATCCACAGAAATCTACGAGGAGTCAGGCCAGGCACAGGGCCTCACACCTGTAATCTCAGCACTTCAGGAGGCTGAGGTAGGAGGATTGCTTGAGCCCAGGAGGTTGAGGCTGCAGTGTGCTGTGATTGCTGTGATCGTGCCACTGCACTCCAGCCTGGGTGACACAGTGAGAACCTGTCTCCAAAAACAAACAAACAAAAACTATAAGAGGTCTTGGAATTGCATAGTGTTATTAGTCTTCCAACTTCATTCTTTTTCACAGTTGTTTTGGCTATTCTACATCCTT